>NC_056747.1:170032674-170230174 GCF_019279795.1 Protopterus annectens | reverse complement strand
GATGCATAATGTTGTCGTCTACTTTTTGTTTGTACTGTAACTAGGCTAAAGCAAAGATGGGCCAGTTTGATCCAGCTGATGTGCTCAATGAAGTAAAATAAATGTAACTTTTAAAAGAACCTGTTTAATAGCAGGTGTGATGCATGAAGTGAAATAGAATGTAGAGTACATGCATGGTCACTGGCAGGAAGCTTGATCCTGAGCATGAACATTGTAGTAGCTTTGCTAGTGCTGTTTTTAAGTAACACTTTTTCTTAGCTCCAGTGGTGAAATGAAAAATGCTCTGCCTTCACTGCATCAGACTTTTTGTGGGTAATGCTCTGCAAGCAAGAGGGTGGGCACTAATCGGGAAGCTGCTATTTGTACTGGGGTGGGGCATTAATGTAGGGAGGCTTTTGTTTGTACTGGGGTGGGGCACTAATGGGGAGGCTGTTTGTGTACTGGGGTGGGGCAGTAATGGGAGGCTGTTGTTTGTACTGGGGTGAGGCACTAATCAGTGGGGGCTGTTTGTATAAAACAAGGTGCATAGCAGCCAATCAATTATTTCTTTGGTGGATAGCAGTTCATATGTGATAATGATATTTAAAGTTATTCTTCTTTCGCATAATTTTAAGTATTTTGTTTGAAAGGACCTGTTGAATTTACCTGGCCATTTCATTCACAAGTAAGAAGTAATCCACATTCAAAGTTTGACTTCATAAGAAATTAATGTTGGGTCCAGGAGGCGGTTTATAATGGGAGTTACTGCATTTGTTTTGTGTTACAGCTGAGCTGTTCAATGTGCTTATCTGTGGTTCAGGTGAGTTCAAGCCAAATAACAAAAAAGTTGACTGTATAGACATATTTTTTTAAGGGAGAAAACAGAGGCGTCTTGAATGGTGCAGCCCATTAGCATCTGTTTAAACCTCTCACTGCATTATCAAGCAGCGTGGATGTAGATGTTCATTATATTGATCACTGCTGCAGTAGCCTTGGCTGAATGGGATATATCCCGCCAAGAGTATAACACCTGGCTAGCTGTCAGAACGTCAGGACTCCGTCCACTGTCCCAAAATGTCATTCTGCTCAAGCTGAGCTGATTAAAAGACAGGTTTGTGCACCATGCCTTTCAGAGATTTCGTACTGTTGAAGAAAATGCTTCCTCTGCAGGCTGTCTAGGATTGATAGTCAACTTGTGGTGTTCTTTGCTGGGCATATAATTTCCTTTGTTGAAAAAAATTCTACATTTAAAAAAGTTGTTTCATTGTTCTTTCCTGTTTAGGAAGAGTTATTGTTAAGCCAAGAGGTCATGTTTAATGGAATGTCACAAGATTTAACTGTACTTGTAAACAGGAGCACCTCTTTTTTTCCTGTTACATTAAAAGTTGTTTGAAGTAATTGAAAACCATTTATTTTCTGTGAAAAATTAGTATTTTTCTACTTCTGGGGGCTGAAAATTTTTTGTAACATCTTTCTTGAGTTATCACTTGTGACACAGGCAAATTTACAGTTATATAAAAGAAAACAAACCGTACTAATGTTCACAGTTACAAAATATTATGTATTGCATATATTCTTCTGTACAGGATATTCAGTCCAACGTTACATAAGTTGGTCATTTCCTGCCTTTCCTTAAACCTCATTCCTTCAAAACATTTTTCTGCATGTACTGTTGCCACAATTTCCATTTTTTCATGTAATTTGCTCTTGTCGTTTTCTAGAAATCCCCCTTCTAGTTCTTTTACCTCTATTACAGTATTCACTACTACAATCCATTTGGTTTAGACTCTTGATTTCCATTTTCTAGTAATTACTTTTAGGCAACCACCATAATTAAGTTTACTAAGACCTTACTATTTCTAGGCACTTCAGATCCTGTATACCAGCTCAAAACATTAATTTCCTTAGTTACACCCATTTGCTCACCCAGCATTTCTGACGGAGTATTCTATAGGGAATTTTTAAAGTCTGACAATTTGTTACACTCCAATAACACACATTTCCAGTTACCTCTTTCTTCTCATTCGCACCTCCAACAAAACCTGTTACCAGTCGCCTCTTTCTTCCTCGCCACACCACCAAATTTTGCCATCTACTTGAGGCGAAATTTCTTTTTGGAGTCTGCTTGGGGTATAAAAATACCTGTCTAAATACTTCCAAACAAAAATTCTAAATTTTTTAAGATTTGCATGTTTAGCAGCCATACATATATCCCCATTGTTACTTTGTGAACTGCTTATCCAGTTTCTCCTCCCTATTTTTCCCAACTTCCCCTTATTGATCCCATTCTATCACCTTTCCTGTTTGTTCCCAATACCTTGGTTCCTTTGCCAGTTTCCTCCTGTAAATTCCAGCCGCTGTTGTCTATTCTCTATACCCCTAACAGCAGTCATCCCTGTATGAAGAGTTTTCCTTCTCCACTCCCTTTTTGGCTTACTTCTTGGAATGCGTTCTGCCACCTTATGAATATAATTGTATGGCTGCTGTTCTCTTTAAGGTATTGCATCTGAAATCCTACTCTTCCCTTTATTTTTTAGCTCTAAAATATCCCTTCAAATCATGTAATCCTCAAACACCTTGTTCTGTTGGAAGGATCAGCTGATTCCACTTGACTCCTTGCCCTCTTCTCCTGTCAGATAAAATCCTTCAAATCTTTATTATTTGCTTTCCTTAACTTCTTCTCTGTTTAATAAAAATAACCTGTGTATAAAATTAAAGGGGCTAAAACATTTTTTTGTATCTTGCTGTCCATATCCTTAGACAAGAGCTTCCAGTTTCCCACTTATTATATCTTTTTTTTTTTCCTATTCTCTCATTTGCTATTTTGTTTAGTCTCTTCCGAAATATCCTTTGCTGCTGTAAGGGAATCTTTTAAACCCATATGCCTAAATACTTCATTTCATCATCTCCCCAAAAATATGGGTATTGACAAACCAATTCATGCGCGGGTACATAGTTTATAGCCATAGCCTTTGTTTTATCTTCATTAATTTAAATCGTGAAAAAAATTGAAACTGTCTCAGAATGTTCCCCTTTCTGATTTTATCAGGGAAAAAATAATATTGTATGCAAATAAAACCAACTTTTCCTGATTACCATACTGATTATATCCTTGAATCTCTGTCTCACTTTTCTTGCCATTGTTTCTAAATGCAATACAAATAATAAAGGGAGAAGATGCCATCTCTGCCTATTTCCTTGGTTTAAACACAACTTGTCAGAGAAGAGCATTCCCACTTTTGATTTTTGTTGCCAATCCCTCGTATATCCTCCTAATTACCCTTATTGTATTGGGGAATGCAGATGCTTCCATTGCTCTGTTCATAAAATCTAATCTCACTCGGAGTGCGTCAAGAACCACCAACGGCAGTATTTTCTTACGTTCTGCTGCCCTGTAGATTATCATTGTTCTGTAACATTGCCAAATGTTTGCCTCCCCTGCACGAAACCACACTGATCCATATCTATCAGTTTTTGGCGATACCTTTGCCATTTCTTCTAGCAATTATAGAGCTAAACATTTTATAGTTGGCTCGCTATTGAAATGTCAGCACTCTGTCAAGTGCTGATAAGTTGGGGAAAAGTCAGTCGCAGGACAAGAGTAAATCATGAAAATCACTCTTTTTTTAAACTTCTTTTTATGTTGGGGGCCCAAGCCACCCACAGCCCCTGCATATGTATATACCAACTCCGAGATTTCCGTAACTTGCATAATAGGAAATATTCTGGGAAATGACATGTTGGACTTGGTGTATGCAAGTCCAGTCTTTTTCCCATTCAGTCTCTGAATTCTGGGACTCGTGCCAACGAGTTCCAGCATTTCAAATGGTTACCTTCTCTTCATGGTTTAAAATTGAAACAGGCCTGTATGAAAGTGGCTCTGATGGGTCTTTACCATCTTTAGGTATTGCTGCCACAACAGCTTTTTACCAGGATGTTGATGCTTCCCCTTCTTTTAAAATACTTTAAACAAAATCTTACAGATCTTTATCACTTCCTTCCTTCCTAGCTTTCACACTTCCAATGGAATACTGTTTATTCCTGGAGACTTTCCGGCAGAATTGTTATACTTTCACCATTTTTATCTCCTCTCCTCCTTTCTTAACTACTGATCGTTGAGCCTCATTTACCTCCAACCTTGGCATATTTAAGTCCTCCATAAATATTTCCATTTCTGCTTTTTTTTAATTTCTTTGCTATGTATACATTTTCATAAAATTTCAGAAATATGTTTTAATACCTCTGCTGGATCTCTCTGGTTTTCTTGTTCTAGGCTTGCTACATTTGACCGCAACTCTTTCTACTTTCTCCTCCCTAAGCCATTGTGCTAAAAGTTTTGGTGCTGTGGAGTAATTAGCAAAAAATAGTTGCTTAATAGCAATTTTTCTAAACTTGTGCATATTTATCCCGATACTCCTTTACTTTCTGTTTAGCAATTGTGCCTCATCTTGTTCTGTGAAATTCCCCTAGTTCTGCAATGTACCTGTTAGTCCCACTAAGTAATTCTTGGGACTTCTTAGCTATATTTGTTTTTCTTTTATTTCCACCCTGTTTATAAAGTCCACTTTCATTTCATCTCACTCACTAGTTAAAATTCTGAAGAACTTTCTAGTTTCCTAATAACACCAGAATCATTTCTACTAGTCATTCGTTAAATTCCTCTCTTTCTGAACAGATAGATGGGGAAGCACCATTGTTTTATTTTTACTTCATTACCATTCATTTTTATCTTTGGTTTTATTGGTGCATGATCTGGAATGGTTATTGGATGAGTGTCAGAGCTCTCAAATGCACATGTTCCTGTGAAATATAATTTATGCCTAGCCTAGACCAGTTACTGTACCTTGGTGAGCAATATGTAAATTCTCTGAGTATTATTGAAATCACATCTTCCATACCAAATATTTTCAGAAATGTCTTCAACCCTGCTCTCCATTGTTATATTTTTCCTTCTGGGGCCCCAAGTACATCCTTTCTATTGTAAATCAAATTAGTGTACCCACTTACAAGTAATATTCCCTGCTGAAAGTTGATTTATTTCTCTCAAAATTTTTTTAAGCTCCATGATAACAGTTTTAGGTGGAATATAAATGCATGCCTGCGTATTCCTGTTCCCTTTCAGTAGGCCCCTTACTGTCACAACACTATCATTATTATCTTTTTTTTCATCTTCTCTCATTATTGGAGCTCCTCTAACAATTAATATATGTACTACTCCTGTTTTGTTTTTGTCCATGATACTCCGCTGACTATCCATCCAGAAATCCATTCTTTTTCAAATTCACATCTCAATTCTTTGTGTCTCCTGTAGCATTGCTATTTGCACTCTGCATTTCTTAAGTACAATTCAGTGCTTTCTTGTTTGTCTGTACCTGTGAGACCATTCATATTCCAAGATACTATGGAAAGTGTCACAGTTATGATGAGGGTGTTCTCATCTGTTATATATGACAGCTTTTTTAGATGTCCTTTTCCAGCTTTTGTGATGCATGCATCCACTAATGTTTGTCAGGTTGATCTTTTATGCATTTCTTTTGTCCTCACCATTTGAACCTATGTCCCATTTTACAAACCTTGTGTTTTAATGAAAACCCTAAAAAAATCACCCCATAGAACACATCTTCATATATTGAACTTTAAGCCTTCTAATAAGAACAGTTGTCCCAGATAACTGCACACACAGGCATTATCTGACCTAAAGTTAAGGTTATCCACACTAAGAGGCATGTTACTGCCTGTGCTTCTACTTACACTAATTGCTGTCTGTTCTTGTTTTATCTGTATTCCCCTCCCAAATGTGAAAAACTACTTGCATGCTGTCAGAAAAAAATAGCTTTTAGCTTCAAAGAAACCAGTGCTATGGCTTTTTATTTCCCTATAATGAGCTTATCTCCATGGAAACATAAGAAAAATATAGCCCTCAGCGTCATCCTTCTAAAGTCACACTTAACATTTATTGCTAAAGGAAACATTTTTCATAACATTCAATGTTCTCTTCTTTACTTTCCACTTAAAACTTATTAGAGTAATCCAAGGGTCTTGATCTAGACATTTGCTTATGCAGAAGAGAAAACCTCTTAGCGTTACATATATTATGATCTCTGTACTTTTACTCCCCATCCCTCGCCTCAGTAACTCAACATTACAGCCAATTATTTTAAACACGTTTTTTCCAGCCTTTTTTTCATTGTAATGCTTACATTCATTAATACTAAATGAAAGAAAAAGGCATCTGTTTACTTTAGTATTCGTACTGTATACAACAATATTTGAAAATGCTTTATTATATAACATATAATTTATATTGTGGAAAGTTTCTTAGAAATACTGTTAAGAACAGAAATTTACTTTTTTCCTTCCTCTTCTCCTCCCATTAGTGTACTCTAAACATTAATGACATGAAGTGGGGTGAAAGCCTTTCAGTCTGCCACACGTTTAATAGTCAACAAAAGTCCATTCTTTCCACTTTGTCTATTACAGCCATATTTTACTAATGTAATTGTTGCTTTGAAATCTACCATTTATTCACTAATTTCCATGTGACTAGTTTTCCTGTTCATCTACATCTCCCAACTCCAGACTCTGATTTAATTCCAAGGTACTCCCGATTTCTGTAGCCCAGCTCCTAAATTTATCTCTTTCAAGCATTTTCCTTCGTAACATTAGAAAAGGTATCCGTGACAGTGTCTATGAGCTTTATTCTCAGAAAAATGAGAAGCAGAGTCCCCTTCTGAGTTTTTATTAAACGTTTATTTCCTCCTTAGTCTGTTCTGCATCAAAAATGACTGATACGCCAGTCTGAAGACAGCTGGATACAGCAGCTTAAATCTCACACCTGCCTCTCAACATTCCCTGATTGCTGAAATAAATTTGCTTCTCTTATGTCTGATATACAGTGAAAAATGATTTTCCACAGACACACAGTCCCCAACTTTTAATACTTTGTCCTTCTGCCATGATTGTATCAGGATCAACTCTTTTTCTGCTTGTATGATTGCATCTTCTGTAATACAGGTCTCTGCTGCTTTCACACTACCAGGTTTGGAGCATACACATGTCCTTTCAAATAACATACGTCTGTGGAATACCAGTCCATTTGCTTATTTATGCCTTGATTAAGTTAACTCAGTTTGTTCCTTCCAGTTTCTGTGGTACAGCAGAAAATCTCGAGAGTTTTCCCTTCGTGGTGTGTCCATTAATTATACCATTTTTTGAAACATCATCTCTTGAGCAGTCTTCTATTCAGACATCCTTTTCTTCATTTCAGCCTCTGATTTTTATCAGTTCATCTGAGTATCTGTTTTAGGCTTCTTCCAATTTTTTCCATCATTTTGTTTGGATTGATATACACCTTCAATTTTTCATTTATTTTAATCAGTTCTGAGCAGATTTGACTTGTTTTTCAGCTATGTTTTGCACCAAAGCTGGAACTTTTAACTTCATTTTGCTGAAAAGCTGTAGGATTCTTCCCAGTCAGTGTTTTCTCATCACCTTTTCTAGTTGATTTTCTTTTGGTCGGTCTCTGCTGGCATCCAGGCAGTGTACTTACTAGCTAGTAAACGAATTTACTGAAAGTGGTAGAGTTCCTGGCTCTTGTCTCTCTCTTTTCACACTGGGAGAGACAAATTTAAGCTGTTGCTCAGTGTGCAGCCATCCTAAAATTTGTCACTCAAGTGCTTTTTACTGTGTTTTTGTGTGAAAAGAAAAAGTTAAACAGCATTTGCCACCATAGCAGGCTAGCAGTTTGCCTCAACTGGAGGTGGGTGACTGTGCTGTGGCCATAGCTTGTTCTTCAGATTGCTCATCTTTTACCCTGGATCCCTGTGGTGTAAGACCTACAGACGCTATGGACCAGGGGTTAGTCATGTCCTCTGTGGCTGTTGGTGTCCCGTCAGTGGGCAAGACAGAGGCGCTCATGTCAGTCCTGGGAGAGGGAACAGGGCAGCTGCTGTTGCCATTAATAACATGTGGACCTATTTTTCCTGTCAAAAAGTAGCAGAAATCTAAACATGTGCCTCCTACTCCCTAGACAGCAGTAGTTTACTTTGTTTGGCTCAGGGTTTAATTCAGGCTGTTGATCCTTCTTGCAAAGTGGTTTCTGGTAAAAAGAAAGAGAGGCACTTTTCCTGAAGAAATTCACCATTCTGAATCTGGACAGGAAGATGAGGGGACAGATGCAGGGTTTTCTCCTCAGTTATTTGATTCAAACTCAGAGGAGAGGTCAGTTTCTGATTCTCCATGTGAAGTTTCTATTTCTCTGAGACTATTTCCTGAATGTGCTATGTTTCCAGTGGGAGAAATCTGACGTTTCTCAATACCTCAGAAAATACTCTGAGCTGTTAGAGAAGAAATGTCCGGAACCTGCACCTATTTCTACAGTTCTGTCTGCTGCCCTAAAAAGACAGAATGTATAAAGTTTCTCAGTCTTTTAAGTTTTAATACACTCATCCCAAACCTGACCCAGCAGCTTCAGCTTTACCCTCCTGCTACTAAACCTTTGGTAAATTCCACTCCCTCACCCCTCAATCACAAGGATGAGAAGATTATGGGTAAGTATGGAGTAAAAATGTATGCTTTTGCAACTTTGATTTTCAGAATTTTGAATTGTCTGTCTCTTACAGTTTATTCTAATTCTGAAAAGTATCAGGAAATGTTTTGTCTGCAGTTTTTTCTTGTGAGGAAGAATCTGCTTTAAGTAATATAGTTTCTTCAATTGTACAAGTCCAGTAGTTGTTGTTTACAGTGTGTGTATGACTCCATTAATACTTTTTCAGGGTTATTGCAGCTAGTGGCATTTTGATGAGGTTTGTCTGGCTGCATTCTCAGAACCACCCAGATGTTAAAAATGAGATTCTGAATTCTTCTTTGGATAGAGATTGGTTTTGGCTCCTCTGCTGCAGAGGTCAATAAGTGTGATGAATGGGGGTAGGTTGATACAGGGACTTGTTAAGCTTTTCAATAGGAAATTTTGTCAGGGTTATAAAAATTCAGGAACCACTCAAACCAAGGACAGTCCAGCAAGTCATAATGATTGACTGACTAAGGGACCTTGTAACCCCTCCCACCCTGGCGGTCCCTTTTCTCTTCCAGAAAGTCTGAATCTCCACTTTTCTCTTTGGCAATAATTTCAGACAAAAGGGTTCCGAAGGTTATTCATCAACTTTACAGATGGCAGTGGACCATACTCCTCCATTCCCCTATCCTTCAACACATGCTGTCTGAGGGAGTGATAGAACCAGTTCCTGCTTCTCAGGTTGGGAAAGGATTTTATATAAGGATGCTTTAGTACCAAAGAAAGAGGATGCTTGAAGACCAGATCTAGATCTTTCTTTCCTAAACTTGTTTGTGATGGTGCCCAAGTTCAAAATGCTGTCACTTCACAAACTGCTCTCTTTTTAAGTTTCCTGGCAGCACCAGATTTAAAATATGCTCATCATCCCTGTTCATCCAGGCTTCTCCCCGTCTTCTTTCCTGAACCTAAAAAATGGAGAAGTGGTACGCCATATGTTGAGTGTCCACAGACTGCTCTGGTACTGTCTTGACAGAACTAAATTTTTCAGATCTTTTGAAACATTTTTTCATTACTTGTGAATGTTGCAGAAGGGGCAACCTGTCAAAAACAGACTATTTCCAAATGGTTGTATGAGACTAATAACTTTTGTTACACTCAACATGACAAAACTATTCCAGGCAGGGTTAAGGCCCACTTTTTTTGGAAAGGTTTTGATTTGTAGAAGTATTCTAGACCTAGCAACTTAGTCCTCTATACATGTGTTTACAGGATACTACAAGCTTGATGTTTGTTTTTTCTCTAAATCTAGTTCAGGCATTGCTAGACTGTTCCCCAGGAGTTAGTGGACCCTTTCCCCTTTAACCTGCCAAATGTAGTAAACTAGGGTAATCTACCCATATAGCTAAGGATGTTGCAGCAGTGATCAGTATAAAGGATGTTGCAGCAGTGATCAGTATAATGAATGTAGTATAGTTGTGCAAGTAAAGTTACCATAACTGGTTCAAATGATCACTGCTGCAATAGCTGCTTCCTCTCTCCATTCCCCTTGTTTTTAGTGTGGTGTTTATGACAGGGTGTGAATGCTTATTTTTTTGTTCTAGTTTTGTCCTTTTATGGCTCAGTCTCCCTCTGTCTCTGCATGAAAACTCAAGGGCTTGTGCCCAAGTCGGTGTTTAGTCAGCTAGCTTGCACTGATTGTTTAGGTGCGTGTGGAATGTGTCCCAAAGCTGTGGAAGCATGATGGCTATTGTTGCATCTTTAGCAGGATATAACTCCACTAGCCTAAGGCTACTGCAGCAGTGATCATTCGAGCATCTATTGTTGCATCAAATTTACTTAGACAACTGTGCTTTCTTTGAGCTTAATTAAGAGGTTTCTTTGAATGAACCAAGAAGTTATGTTCTTGATGTCAGTTTGCACTTTCTTTTAATGGTTTCATTTGCGTTAATGATGATCATTGTTGGATTCACAACTGCATTATATTTCTGTCTTGTAGTTGTGCAAATTACAGTGGATGGAAGCTGTACTAAGGCCACTGCCTTTTTGGCTACTCAAGCTAAAATTTACCAGGCTGCATAGTACCCTGTCTTGTATCCTGCAATGCGCCATACTGTGTTTTCTCTCTAGGTATTTGTTGTCACTTTCAGTATTTGGGTTTTTTCCCAGGTGGCCACATCCACTGATTTCTGGTATTGTGGTTTAAAACTAGTATTACGAGTCATAATTTTCCAGTTCTGTTAATGTTTCCTTTTAATATTTCCATTAGTTTTGGTTGTTAAGTTTTGAATTGTTCCTTCATTCCTAGGGTGACCTTAACACATGATGCTTTCATTATATAGCATTTCTTATTACACTGTTTGAAGAATTTGTATGTAGTATGTACACCTTCTGAATGTTGTTTTCACTGTTAGCTTTCACTGCCTAGGGAACTCCTTCCTTGCAAGTGCATTCATTTTTTGCAGTATAGTCTCAATTAGCCTTCCCAGCTCCGAGATGTCTTTTTCTACTCTTTGGTGTAGTGTTTTTGGCTTTCTTTTCTTGTGGTTGCACCTATATTTAGCATTAAAGTCGAGGACATTCATTAGTGCTCCATTGGAGGGGGGGGGGGGGCACTAAAAGTATGTATTTTGTTTAAAGTAATACTCGCCAAGTGTGACATCTTTGAATTTTTTTCTTTTTTTTTTTTTTTTTTTTTTTTTTTTTTACTTTACACTTGGACACCAGATGGAAAACTTGCAGCTTGAGCTCAGTTTGTAGCTTTTAGCCTCAAGACCATCTAAACTAATAAATTCTTGTAGACTAAGAAAAAAAAAAAAGCTCAACAGCTAAATCAGATCATCTCGCATGTCCTGTCTTAGGTGGACTGTACCAGTATAGAACCCAGAGTCAAAAAGTTTCCTTTTCAAGTCCTAGAAATACCCTCCAAATTCTCTTGCTTAGGGAATTGAATCCTGACTCTTCTATAATACTCAAGGCTCCTTCAGCCACTGGCTGCATAGCTTTTACTTTATTAGTTGATAGAAAAGTCCACACTCCTGTTTGTGACTCATTCCAACCCAGTTTTTCACTTGAGAGTAGAACTCCCATTTCCAGTCACCTGCTCAATACTGGGAGAACAGCTACCCCTTTGTTGCCACTCACTACTGTGGCTGCAGCCCCAAAATGACATGTCCCTCAGCACGTGCATTGTTGATGCATAAACCATCGTGAGTTCTTGACCAAGTGTACTTTCTCAGCATTGATGAAATAGAGTTTAAGATGATGTCCTATTCAACTTTCATAGAGTCCTCCATTTTTGACATATTTGTTCAAAGACAGGCCATGGACTTGATTTGTGTTGTTGGGGTTTGTCTGTGTTAACACCTACATTTTCATTGATAATGTCTTTTCTGGTTCCTTTGGCTAGGGATTGTCTTGAGGTGTTTTGGCCCAGGCAGTTATACTGAGCCTGCACACGTTAATACGTTAGTGTACCCCTTCTACACAAACATTAATGCTAGTCCCTGTGTCATCACCAGATAATCTGTGATTGGGATATCACCTTGAGTGTTGAGACTGGCAGGATATCACCTTGAGTGTTGAGACTGGCAGGATATAAGCTGCCCTGCATCTAAAATGTTCCCAAGTTACAAACTCCTTTTACCCAGAATGTTGTACAGCCTTGGCCTCTCTTCCCAGTCTCCCTTACAGTGAGTGAAAGTTGGTCGCATCTGTAAACTGGCCTCTGTTTAACTTATAATAGCTTTTGGGGGGGTTTCCTAAGCTGTTTTCAGTCAGTCTGCTCCCCTTTTTACTTTATTTTCTTGTCATAGATTGTCGGTGTCTGTCATCCTCCCCACTTCCTGGCATTGCATCATTTCCTTTTCCCTCTGGGTCATTTTTCACTGCTGTGCATTTAGTTTTTTTAACAAGTTAATCCTGTTTTTTTAGTTTAGTATAAGTTGTCTGTAGGCTGTTTTTCTCGATGCTTCATAACTTGCCCCAATAGTAGTGTGTGTGTGCTGCTTTTTCAGAGTCATGTGAATTAAAGAAAAATAGAAGTGTAGCCACAGAATTCTCCCACAAGTCGGGTTCCCTTTGTGTTTGAAATGATTGGGAGAACAGGTACAGTAGGTTGGAGTTGGAGAAGATGCTGTTCTGTATTAGGATGTCATCCCTGCTGCTGCTCCTAAAGCTCCGTCACTGCTCCAGTTGACTGATTAGAATTATAGCCATAAGTCCACAGGACCCAAAAGAAAGCCTACTTGTTGGAGAGGAGTGTCTTCCCAGCCAGCATACTTAAGAAGTCCAGATCAATGGAGTCTTCAGGTTTAAAGCAGAAACAGTAACCTGATCTCTACCACGATGCAATGAGGCAATAAATGAATGTGCAATCAATAATCCATGAAGCAAGCAAGTAGACGTAGTAAAAGTAAGATAAAAAATCCTTTAATCCATAAAACAGTGGGTAACGGTAAGCGCTTTCGCGTGGGTACAACCACGCTTCCTCAGACAATGAACAGCCCCACACACAAAGTTTAAATACCATAGACCAAAGTCAAATTAAAACCAATTAGATTAATTGACAATTAGTATTTAAAGAAAAAGAAAAAGAACCAACAACCTAGTATCTACACAGCGTTCTTGTGCTAAAGAAATATATAATAATAATGGCAACTAATTGCAGTATATGCGAAGTCATAAAAAATTTTTTAGTTTCATCCTACAAGGATGTACTAAAGCAATTTCAAAATCAGACAAAGTATGCAATCAAATAAGCAAAAAATGCAGAAGAATGCAATCATTAGGAATTATCTTTCATAACACGGACACTGAAGAAATCAGCAAATGCAGTTCTAAAAGATTTTAAGATTTTCAAAGTAGACATTAAATACTATAACATCAATTTTAGAGCCTAAAAATAAGAAATCACAACTATAGTAGCTCTGGTGTAAAGGCTCAACAACCACGAAGAGCGATCCTACATTAAGAAAAATAAAGTAGAATACATCTGCGCAAGTAAAAGATGTTAAGGGGCGGTAGCCGGTTGCAATAAGATGCACTTTAAAAGGAAAGCGGTATTTCATAGTCAAAGTAAATCCAACAATAACATTGTTTAAAGTCAGGTCGGTTGCTAGCGGCAACCATAAATAATTGTAAATTAATTAGCTTCAGTTGCGCACAATGATAGTGCAAACAAAAGCTGCAGTTCTAGCTACCGCCACATACAACTTCAAAACAACTAGCCAAATTCTCTGATGGTTGTCAAATAATGAATAAAAACAAAACAGTGATTAAAACAACAGTGTGTAACTATCCCTTAACGTTCATCTAAACACAAGTTATTTAAAGTGTTTAAGGTATTTTACTATAGTTTAGCATCGCTAATGTACCAAAAGATGAAGTACATAACAGAATTAGATAGGTACTCGATTGATAAATTGTTGACTAAGTTTTTTATCTAAAACTTATTTAAACGGAAATATATCATAAATTCATTAACTATAATAAAATTTTTTCAGGGACAGCTTATGCTAAGTAGAAATATTGGTATAAGCTAACCATACAGCTTGGCTTGACAAAAAGAGAAAACTGTCAGCTTTTATAAAAGACATCTAACCTTATTAAGTGTATATAAAGGATGTAAAAAAGACAATAACAATTATGTATAAAAACTATAAATTGGGTAGACAAAGTATTAATTAGAATGCTTGCTATGCACATCAATTATGCTTGCTAAATTATATTAGGCCAGACAAAATATACTATAAGATAACCAAACTGAAAGTCTAAGACTAGAACAATATATGTCACTGCTGATAATGAACTAAGTAGGCCATATTTTTAGGTATAAATATCAAAGTGTGGCTTTAAAGAAGAATATATATTTTTTTAACCTTATGAATAATTAAGCTTAAAGAAAAAATATAAGAATAGATTTTCTATATATTAAAAATATGTACATACAATATTTATATTAACGTTTCCTAGCATTCAAGATGGGCTTAATGGATACAAACGTATTTAAGCCAGGAAAGTTATGAGCATTAAATTTCAGAATCCATCTTAGTTCTGTCAAAGCTAAGTTATTTGAGTCATCTCCCCCTCTAAGATTCAGGGGTACTATTTCTAACACTCTAAATAAAAATGTATGGTCTCTATGACTTATGTGTTGGGCCAGGGCATTGGTATCTGATTCTTTCCTAATTTCATATAAATGATTATAAATACGGTCAACTAGTCTTCTTTTTGTGAGCCCAATGTAAAAGCAAGTACATGTTGTACAGGTAGCTAAGTAAATCAAGTTTCTAGAGTTGCAAGTAGCTGATGTATTAAAGTAAAAAATAAAATTCAAAGTAGGGTGAGTAAAAGTTATCTCAGAACAGATATAGTTACACCTGTTGCAATTGCCACAGGGAACTGTACCTATACTCAAAGTGGCCACTCTAGAGGCTGAACTATAGTCTTTACACAGTATTTGCTTCAAGTTAGGGCAGTTTCTATATAAGAAAGTAGGGTAACTGCCAACTAAACTAGATATTAAAGGATCAGTCATTAAAATATTCCAGTTCCTACAAACAACCTTTTCTAAACTTTTTACATCACTGGTGTATTTTGTGATGTAAGGAATCTTAAACAACTTTCCTGACGTCTTATTTCTAAAGGAATTGGGTTTCTTGGGTAAATGTGAACCTAACTCTGGAGGATACAAAATTTCACTTTTAATAGAGTTAATTAGTTTAGAATCATAACCTCTATTCAAAAAAAGAAGCTCCATTTTATTAATTTCTTGCTCCAGAGTTTCTCTATCCTGACATAGTCTAATTAACCTAGTGAATTGACTCTTGACAATACCGGGGAATGTATGTCTTGGATGCATGCTATTATATTGGAGTAAAGTGTTGGTCCAGGTTTGTTTTCTAAAAATAGAGGAAATAACCTTTCCTTGTTCATTAAGGCTCAAAGAGACGTCCAGAAAATTTACACAGTCCTTGGAAGCTTCCAATGTAAATTTTAAGTAGGTAGTCGTAGTTTCTAAAAACTGCAGGAACTGTTTAAATTCTTCCAGCGTGCCTTGCCAAATTAAAAGGGCGTCATCTACAAACCGTTTGTAGAATTTAATCTTTTCAAATGCAATATTACTGAAAAGAAATTCCTTTTCCCAATTTAAAACCACCAGGTTTGCATAAGTGTTTGCGCATGGGGTGCCCATGGCTACACCCCATGTCTGCAAATATGTTTTACCATCAAAAGTGAAAAGATTATTATTAAGTACCAGGTCTAACAGTTGGCAAATCAAAATTATCTTATCATTCGAAAAACCAGTATCCCTGACCAACAAATCTCTTATGGCTTCCAGACCCAAATCATTGGGAATGGAAGTAAAGAGGTTTTTTACATCAAGAGTTATAAGAATATACTCTTTGTTCCTAGTGTCAAGAGTCAAGTCACTCAGGCTATTCAACAGATGATGGGTATCTTTCAGAATAGATGGAACCACATCTACTATTGGTCTAAGAAACTTTTCAAGGGCAGTTGAAATTGTTGCAGTAACCCAATTACCACCTGAAACAATAGGCCTAAGGGGTAAAGGTTCGACCTGTTTATGAATCTTTGGTAGGCCTTTTATTATAGGAACAGTTGGAAATTCTATAAATAAAAAACTGTAAAATTCTGGAGATATCTGCCTACACATAAGCAAATCATGTAGGGTGGCATGTACATTTGACACTATAGAGTTTATATCTTTTTGAGAAATAATTTTATAAGTGTTACTATCAGACAACATATTAAGCATCAAGGAAACATAGTCAACCTTATTCATAATGATAGTCCCACCTCCTTTATCAGCAGGTCTGAAAGTTAAATCTGAGAGTTGTTTAAATTTCTTGAGCGAAACCATCTCATTATTAGTTAGATTTACGTAGGCTATCCTTTTCTTATGAGTGGAAAACAAGGAGTAAAAATCTCTCTCACAGGCTTTTAAGAAACATTCAAGATTTGGACATAAAGGAGGTGAAAAATTACTCTTGCGCTTCAAGGCCATGGGATCAGTACATTGTGAGTCCCTGCCTTGTTCAGCTGAATTATTTTTAAAAAACATTTTCAAGGCTACACTCCTACAAAAAACACGTAAGTCACATAATACATCAGTTAAACTGCTACATTGGGCTGGAATGAAGTTGAGACCTTTGTTAATTAGACTAGCATCAGATGAATCCATAACATAATGAGATAAATTAACAAATAAGTCAGTCACATTCTCTGTCTTCTTGTCACTCCATACTTCTCTTCCTATATTTTCCATTTCCTTGGCCCTCTGCTTTGCGAACGTCCTCTCCCTTGGAATCTTTGTTTTATCGGGTAGGGTAAAAAACGACCTGCTTCTTGGGTAGTTTTGGATCTAGCCCCTAATTGGTTAGCACGATGTGTATCAACAAACGCTAGCTGATTCGGGGGGGGTGTAGCAGAAGATGCTGTTAGATTAGGTAGTTCAGCTCCAACAGTATTAGAAGCATTTATTTCCGTGGTAGACGGAAAAGGCAAAAGAAGATTTTCACTAGATAAAGCAGGAGTGTTAGAATGTGTAGCTTCAACGCCTGAATTTATGGAGGAAGTCTGTTGTTGTTCATAAGTCTGAGTAGTGTTATGCCTCGGCCAAACAAAAATCTGACCAGTTTGGAAGTCATTAAAATCTCTCTGTAACTTCTTAAGCTTAATTTGTTTCAGTTTATCACTGAAAGAACTGACTTGGGAAAATATAGTCTGTAATTTCTTTCTAGCAAAGTCAGATTTAAATTTTTCACACAGACTTTTATGCATACAGTCTATTTCTTTACGCAGTTCAGTTTCAAGAGGTAAAAAATATTCGTTCAGCAGTGACATATATCTAAAACCTTGTTCTATGTTTAAGTCCTGCCATTTCTTGAGGAGGGCCGGATGATTATTCCCATAAGATGGCATACAAAAAACGCGCATTCCCCTAGGGACAATGCGGTGATGTAAAGAAGCCTCAAGGTGCTGCCTCTGCCAGGCATATCTTTGCAGTAAATATAACTTATCTTCAAAGTCTTTAACAGTTAGGTTAAAATCAGCGATATTCTCTTCAGGTGTAAATGATACAGAATCAGTAGAAAACTCACCAAGCTCCAGAGCCAATAAAGGGTTTGAGACCCGATGCAGCAGTCCATCTGGTATATGTACATTGTCCCTCGACTCCGGTCTATAGTCAAGCTCCACACCCTGAGCATCCATCGTGTAGAGCAGTTACCACACAATATAAACGTTTCAAAAAAATCAAGAGGCAACTGCAGCTTAAGGAGACCAGGAAACACAACGTAGAAAGTCAAAAGCAGAAACAGTAACCTGATCTCTACCACGATGCAATGAGGCAATAAATGAATGTGCAATCAATAATCCATGAAGCAAGCAAGTAGACGTAGTAAAAGTAAGATAAAAAATCCTTTAATCCATAAAACAGTGGGTAACGGTAAGCGCTTTCGCGTGGGTACAACCACGCTTCCTCAGACAATGAACAGCCCCACACACAAAGTTTAAATACCATAGACCAAAGTCAAATTAAAACCAATTAGATTAATTGACAATTAGTATTTAAAGAAAAAGAAAAAGAACCAACAACCTAGTATCTACACAGCGTTCTTGTGCTAAAGAAATATATAATAATAATGGCAACTAATTGCAGTATATGCAAAGTCATAAAAAATTTTTTGGTTTCATCCTACAAGGATGTACTAAAGCAATTTCAAAATCAGACAAAGTATGCAATCAAATAAGCAAAAAATGCAGAAGAATGCAATCATTAGGAATTATCTTTCATAACACGGACACTGAAGAAATCAGCAAATGCAGTTCTAAAAGATTTTAAGATTTTCAAAGTAGACATTAAATACTATAACATCAATTTTAGAGCCTAAAAATAAGAAATCACAACTATAGTAGCTCTGGTGTAAAGGCTCAACAACCACGAAGAGCGATCCTACATTAAGAAAAATAAAGTAGAATACATCTGCGCAAGTAAAAGATGTTAAGGGGCCGGTAGCTTCGGTTGCAATAAGATGCACTTTAAAAGGAAAGCGGTATTTCATAGTCAAAGTAAATCCAACAATAACATTGTTTAAAGTCAGGTCGGTTGCTAGCGGCAACCATAAATAATTGTAAATTAATTAGCTTCAGTTGCGCACAATGATAGTGCAAACAAAAGCTGCAGTTCTAGCTACCGCCACATACAACTTCAAAACAACTAGCCAAATTCTCTGATGGTTGTCAAATAATGAATAAAAACAAAACAGTGATTAAAACAACAATGTGTAACTATCCCTTAACGTTCATCTAAACACAAGTTATTTAAAGTGTTTAAGGTATTTTACTATAGTTTAGCATCGCTAATGTACCAAAAGATGAAGTACATAACAGAATTAGATAGGTACTCGATTGATAAATTGTTGACTAAGTTTTTTATCTAAAACTTATTTAAACGGAGATATATCATAAATTCATTAACTATAATAAAATTTTTTCAGGGACAGCTTATGCTAAGTAGAAATATTGGTATAAGCTAACCATACAGCTTGGCTTGACAAAAAGAGAAAACTGTCAGCTTTTATAAAAGACATCTAACCTTATTAAGTGTGTATAAAGGATGTAAAAAAGACAATAACAATTATGTATAAAAACTATAAATTGGGTAGACAAAGTATTAATTAGAATGCTTGCTATGCACATCAATTATGCTTGCTAAATTATATTAGGCCAGACAAAATATACTATAGGATAACCAAACTGAAAGTCTAAGACTAGAACAATATATGTCACTGCTGATAATGAACTAAGTAGGCCATATTTTTAGGTATATTTTAGGTTTGGGAGGGTCTCCTTTTGTGTTTTCAAGGGAATCTTCCAGCCTGCATGCCTGTTTAGACAGTGCATTTTCTGTGTAATGTGAGCCTGAATTTCAGCCTCATCTTATTTACCCAGGTATGTCAGGTTTTTGTAGGTCTGTATCAGTACAGGTGGATTTAAAAAAAAAAAAAAATGTGCACTCCATTTTTGAGTATGTATCACATGTCCCAAGCTTCGTCCTCCTCTAGATGTCTTTGTTTGCTGCCTGTCCAAGTTCTCTTCATTGGGCCTCATGCAGGAATCCATTTCCAATAGGATTGTGAATTGATATGCTGTTATCGACATCGGAGTCACTGCACATAAGCTTTGATTTTTGAGCCACAGCTGCTGACCTCATTTGTCTGAATGTCAGCCTTGCAGTTGATGCAGTTTTGTGATGTTGATGCATTATTTAATTATTTTTGTCAACACTGATCAGAAATTGAACAATTGCATCATCAACCAACAGGATCAAGCAAACGGGTAGTAGTTAGAGAGGTAACACTACTCAAAGAAATTAAAAGAAAAAGCTTTTGGCAACACAGGACACAGTATACATGAAATCAAAATAAGTGATATAATATTCCATGATGTTATAGGTCAGACATAAAATAGGAGTGAACAAGTAGTGCAGGTTGTGCAGAATTTGGTGGTAGCTCTTTACTCGTACGTATTTTCATTGGACGTATCTCGCAGGTTAGAGTAAAATAAAAATGAGTTGAAAAGGAAGGTAGCAGTGGTGTTAGGTGGCGTGCCCTGTGATGAAGCACTTGCATCCATTTTGTCTACACAGACATTGTTTGAGGAGTGGTCTACATTTGTTTTTGATGAAGCTTTCTTTGACCTATGGTGGAAGGGATTGGCAGAATTCAGGAGTGAGAGTTTGGCTTTGTACAGGGAATTCTATATAGTCAGTGCAGAGCTGGATTGGTTTCTGAGGATATAGGAGGAAATAGATGCAATCAGTCTCATGCTGAGAAATGGAGGACTTTCTCAGTGGTGTAATTTTATGGAGAAAAGAACCTAGGATCGGGTTTGATGTACCTGTCATAGGTAGCCATTTTTGCTTTGGAGTGTGTGTTCCAGGGATATTCCAGGTAAGAAGACTTGGTTATAAAGCAATACATATTTTTAGAAGTAGTATGCACTGTAGTGATGTTTTTTTGTTGCGGCATTGGTAAATTTGGGTAGGCCATAATCTAGCTTTGCCAAGCTGTAATGTTCATCATAAATCCCTGCTGCAGCAGCCTTGGCTGTATGGGTTATAACCTGCCAAGGATGTAACAGCCGAATGGTTTTTCAAAAGCCTTTTACACACTCCACACATGGTCACAGGCTGCTGTTAGCGTGAGGGAACAGTGGTGAAAACAGAAGTCTGGACGCCAAAACCTTACAAACTTTCTTGCCTCTCTAAAGAGTGCTCCTCCTGGGTTACAGGTGATTGGTCGAGTTAAACCGATCTGTAAAAGTAGGAATATACCTCTAAAGGAAATGTAGGAATGGACTGATCTGCACTCATGCTGCTGACAGTGCTGTGAGCCACAAAGGCAAACACTGTTCAGTGGTTTTAAATCTGGACTTTAGGAGGGTGGGGGTATGTGTCTCATACATGTTTATATATCTATATAGATATATACATATATGTATACACACACTGGAGGTGATCAGCTCATGCGTTGGGACTTTGATGAGCCTTGATTTAGGGTATGCAAGAAAAAGAAGAAACAAGCACAGTTATTAACTGAGCTTGTATTCAGACATGAACTTGCTGTTTAGCTTTGAATCCAGTTTGTTAAAGAAAAAAGGCAGTAGAAAAGAAACAACACATGGCTGTAACATTATTTTTTCTGGCTTTGAAGTAGGAAGCTAAACTCTCAGCTCAACTCGTCACATATTTTGATCTGCATGACGCACTGTTTCTCCTCACACTGGGATAGAGATCTTCCTGGTTGTCCTTTTGTCAGAGTAATTCCCTGACTTCATGGTTTTTGCTTAGTCCTAGGATCCAGACAGCAGTGCCTATTCATTTTAGGATAAATGCAGATGTAAAACAGGCATGTGAATAATATACACTTAAAAAATCAGTTTGCAAACAGTACTTGGAAGAACTTGATTTGCAACAGCCTAGATAGAACTGGAAATACCTTACACAAATTACAGGCTAAGAGGATTTTTGAGCGTGATATTTAAATAACGGTGCTGCTTTATTTGAAAATGCCGTGCAATCAGATTACAGGAACATGAGCATCTGAACATGAAGCCTGATTGTAAACTGAGAGCAGCATTTAAATTATATTATCTTAGAAAATATGCAGGCTGGTGTTTTATAAACTGGTTTTAAAGATTGTTTCACAAATTAGCATGTGCACTTCTGAAAACATGAACCTCTTGGGGGAAAGAAAACTAGAATTTCATGTGAACATAGTTGCTGTGGTTGCAGGTTAAAGTTTTTAGACCACTGCTGTATCCCTTGTTTGAATTCACTGTAAAGCTGTATTACATTTTTTTGACTGAGAACTAACTTATTATGGGCTTTGCTGTAATACTTTTACTGCATTATTTCACTTAAATTCCTAGAATCTTGCACAGTCCCAAACCAACAAGCCTGTGTTAATTGATGAGGCACTTATGATTTGCCTGCTAAGTTATATGTGATGTACATGTTAAGAAAAAGAAACTGCTTTAGGTGAAGAATCACAAATTGTGCCAGCAGTAATAGTAATTCACTTTCATTGTGGCAAGAAACCTTCAAAAAAATGTGCTAAACATGATTCCAACAAATGCTGTCATACACAACGTTGAGTATGTATGTATATTGTAATGTACAGGTTACTGAAAGGTGACCATAGCCTTGTGTATAAAGCTTCAGCAATCTCTCTTCTGTCAGCATTAGTACATATTTGCAAGTTCAGTGGTACCTTAATCACCTTCTCAAAAGATCCCACTCTCTTTTGCAATTAAATAGAAAATGGAGAACAGATTTGTATAACAGAGAATACCATTTCTGCCTTTCAGTCCTCATACATTTCCCCTACTGTGTTCTTGCCTAATTCGTTTGAATGGATGGCTGCTGGCATATTCATCCCCAGTTTAGCACCTCTGTTCCCTATGGCTATGAGAAATCTGTAAGTGCCCCAACATAATCTTGTTTGACCCACTTCTTGGTTATTGTATTCAAAATATAAGATCTAAAAACTGCCATCAGGATGTAATACTAGGCTTCTTAAGATCCTCACAGATGAATAGACTAGTAAGTATCTCTAAATCTGTGAGGAAAACACCATAATCTTATTTTGTTATGACTTGTTAGTAAATAAAAAAATTAATGCAGGTCACTGTCCATTTCGGTATTGCATACATATGTACATATATCCAGCTTGAAATATAGAAATAAAAGTTATTTTACTATGACCTTACATTAGTAAATGAGGAAAAAATAAGGGGCAGTTGTTGCTGTTGTTGTGTCTTTCGGCTTTTCCCGGTTAAGGGTCGCCACAGCGGAACTTCGGTCCGCTAATGATTGGCAGTAGATTTTTACATGCCGAGTTGCCAGCCCTGACGCACAACCTTCAACGAAGGTACGCCCATTCACGCATGTCTCCACGCAGAAGACGCTCTAGTTGAGAATCGAACCGGACAGTGTCTTACTATGAGGCGACAATGCTACCGCAGCACCACCACCGCAGAAGGGGCAGTATGCTCCAAAAATTACAAAAAAAAATTTACATCATTTTCTATTCAGGTATACATACTGAGGAAGGTTGCATTACAATTTTCAAAATGTTAATAGATTCCAGTAAAGAAAAATAAAACTTCTTGTTTAACCTCACTGTACTTAAATTTGAAGGCAGGTGTGCAGCATATCCTTAAGATGTGAAACTGAACACCAGTTGTTTCTTTCAGCTTTTCCCGGTTAGGGGTCCCCACAGCGGAACTCCGGTCTGCTAATGATTGGTAGTTGATTTTTACATGCCGAGTTAGCAGTCCTGACGCACAGCCTTCAACGAAGGTACGCCCATTCACGCATATCTCCACGCAGAAGACGCTTTAGCTGAGAATCGAACCGGACAGCGTCTTACTGTGAGGCGACACTACCTACCATCTGAAAATGTTGGCTCCATACCAGCATTACTTTGTAAATGTTAATTTTTTTTCCATTTGCCTTGACTTTGTAGTAGTTTGTGAATGGTACCATTTATGAAGTTCAGTCTTATTAATGTTTTTTTTTTCTCCCCTGCAGACTGTGCAGTAAATGTTCACAGGAACTGCAAGAATCTGTTGGCCGAATGTAGCAGTACCAAACCTAAGGTAGGCACCATAGTCTTTTCCAGATTGTGTGTTCCTTTGTAATTTTGTTGGTGCTTAACTTGTTTGATGGTGAGATCACTCTAGCACTTTTTTTTTTTTCCCCGCATTTCTGCTACCCATTTGCCTGCCAGCCAACTGCTCCCTGTGATCATTTGGACCATTTTTTTCTCGCAGGGTGAGAGCTGTTCCCAGCCCATTCTGATGAGGCTAGAGCTGATTTATGGAGCTGTCATCATAGCAGCCATTGAGGCATATCTGCTATGCTTCCTAATCCCATTCCCTGGTGGTGATGTATACTCTTGTGTCACTGTGAAGGGACCACCTGTGCCCTTGATACATAGTTGTGCTTCCTGATGCCTCCATGGGGCCTGGTCTTATAGGAGTGCCTGCACACCCCCCCCCCCCAATGCAGTGCCAGGTCAAAACAGTGGAGAAGTCGCCATAATCTTTCCTCCCAGGCAGAAGTACTGAGGCAAGGGTCTCTTGCTCCCTGACTCTTCAGCTTCCTGAGTCACTAATCCATCTCTTTTTATCTGGGTCGCAGTTAGGGCTTTACCCTTCTGCTTCACTGTGCAGAATCACCCTAGCAGTTATAGATTTCACCTAGAGATGTAGTAGATCTTTATACAGTTTAACATTCTATGTGTATGTATTTTAGTAATAAGATTGAAAGAAGCGCATGAGTGTATATGAGAAACTTATTTGCAGATCTGCTTCTTAAGTAGTACCTATAGGATATTCTATAAGTATCAAAACTGTTGCTTTTATCTTCTGTCTATATTTTATTAAACATTGCTAATGACAGTTGTAGAGCATATATCAGCATTTTGTATCAGAGAAATGAAATTGTTGGAATTGCTGATTTGGACTTGCACTGGGAATGCACTGCAGTGGTAGTGGGTAAAGCAGTTTGTTCAAAAAGAGTAAAAAAGGGGAATGGTGTATGATTGGTGTATGACTGGCGGTGAGCGCACTTGTTTTTCATCGCAAACCAACTGTTGGGCTAGACTATATATATATATATATATATATATATATATATATATATATATATTTTTTTTTTTTTTTTTTTTTAAGTGGGTTTTTGTGATTGGAAGGGTGTTTATCACTCTCTGATTAAAAACTGGTGAATGGCACAGTCATGCAGAGGGTACCAAGGCTGCCTTCCTTGCAGCATTTGGTTCTTCAGTTTGGCTTGCCTGGTGGGTGCTTTCTTTGCAGAGTGTGCATGTCTTCTCTATACCCACTTCACGTTTCAGTTGTGTCTTCAGAGTCTTCCCACATTACAATAAATTTGATAGTTAAATTGGTCTTTTTTTTTTTTTTTTTTGTGTGTGTGTATATATTTAAATGACCTGCAGTGGAATGGCATGTCATAGAGGGTTGGTTCATACTGTTCTTGTGTTGCTTTCTGTGATCACGTCTGAGTTCCTCTAACCCTGAGTTGGATTAAGTGGTTGTTGAAAACATACGAGAGCAATACTTTATAAAGCTGTTAGTTTTTTTCCTAAACAACTGATGCACGTGTTTGAGGTTAGCTGCTTTCAATAATGGTATTTGCACTGCTAAGAAGAAAGGATGCATGTTAGTACTGGGTGACTTCTGCAGTTTAAATTGGCCACATTTTTCTTTTTATTATGATTGCTCATCAGTTAAAGTATAAAAATGTTGGATTCATAGCTATTTTTATATAAAAGCTTTGTCATGCAATGAACTTGATTATGCTAGTTTTGAAAAACTATGGCTATTGTAGTCCATTTTTTTTTGTGAGAGTAGTTAATCCTAGGTTAAAAGACCTGAAATTTCCAGTTGTAATGAGGCTGCATTTTGCAAATTAAATTAAGCACCACAAATCCAGCAGCCATTTGCTTTTGTGTAATTGTGCTTCTTGCACTGATGCAAGGAAGATACTTTCCCAAAGCAGGAAGGAATCCATTTTGGCACAAAATGAGACTACTCTGTGGCTGTAGGGATAACTTTGGTAAGCAAGGGAAAATCACTTTTCTTGGTCTTAGGGGAACAGAAGGGTGAAAGTTTTTTTTTCAGCCAAAATAGGGACCCTGAATCTGGGGTAAGTATGCCCAGGAAGAGTGAACAAGACTATTTTTGTGGACAGGGAAGATATTCTAAGGTTTGCTTAAGGAGCTTGTTTCTGCTTTTTCCATGTCTTCTGTGTTTTGAAGCAAGACACTTCGATTTTTCAGTCAGAAGAGTAGACAATGCAGTGGGATGGTTGTACTTAAAGGAATTTCTTGTCAGATTCTGAGGAAAGTATGACTTAAGATTTTGCCGTTGAAGATGTATCTTTTTTTCTGAGACTTTATGTACGATGAAAGAGGTTTCTCGGTGGAAGGAGAATGAAATTCCTATTGCTAGGAAAAGTATTATGATTTGTTACAGTTGAATATTCCTACATTTAAAGCTCTTTCTCCTTTGTGTGCCTATTTTAGAGGACATTTTTTCTCACCACTTCCAGTTTAGCTAATAGCCTCCCGCCCCCCAGGAAGTCTGACAAGGTTATACCAGGTACCTCAAACTCATAAGTATTTATTTTGTGACCTAAAGCAGCTGCAACAGTAATTTCTGTATGCAAAGCAACTTCTGCTAAAGAGTTTACTGCTACTAACCCCATCCTATTTGACAGGGTAAGAAAGCTTCGGACATTGAAAAAGGAAATGCTTTGTTTTGCTACTTTTAAATTACAGTTTAAACTGTCAAGCTCAGTATTACCCTTTGTCTTTTTTATGAGAGCATGCAGAATTTTTTAATTGATAACTTACCTACCTTTTGAGGTTAATAAGAAATCCTTGAATGCCCCACCAACATTTGCTCCTCAGATTACTAAGCATATTTGAAAGTCTGTTTATGATGCTGCCGTTTCTTCCCCCAGAGCCTCTGCCGCTTGGTCAGTAATGGGAAGGTTGACGATTCTTCCTCCAGATCCTCTGCCGCTTGGTCAGTAATGGGAAGGTTGGCTTGACTTCATTCTCAAAACCTTCCTTCCTGATGAAAAAATTGCAAATTTAGCTTTTTCCTTATACAAGGAAGTTCTGTTTGGCCGTTCTGCAGCTGAGATGCTCAAAAAGTGCGTTGAATGGGGGACGTTGATTCAAGGGGTGACTGTGATATTTCAACCTTCCCTTTTTAAAGCAAGTAAACATTTTCCTTCCTCCAAAGCTTCCTTTTTCAGTAAGCAATTTAAGCAGCAAGGAGCTGATACACATGAGTTTAAAAAGCAATGTCCAGGAGACTCCCCAAAAAACAAAAGCATCTAAATAAATAACAAGGGCTGTCCTTCAAGTCAGCATGACTATTTTTCTGTTCAGTTACGCCCCGCCCCACCTCTCCATATCCCTGAGGCTTCAAGTTACTTTGTGGCAGACAAATGGGTTTTAAGTGTAGCTCATCAGTGGTGCACTTGGCAGTGGGAATCCCACCCCCTGTTCTATGGGATTCCTTCTTACCTTGTGAACCAACTCCCCTTGTTTCCTCCCATTTTGTAACAGATGCTTGCTCAAGATGTAATTAAACCACTGCCCCTGTCATATGGGCAAAGTCCTAAATTCATGGATGTTTCTGGTACCAAAGGAAGGAAGGATTCTAGAGGTTTGTGCTGGACCTTTCCTTTCTAAATATTTCCGTCAAAATGCTTTGTCTTCATTCCCTTTTACATCTGTTCCCTTCTCTAGCCTTTGTGTTAAAGCTCGACTTAAAGAATGCTTTTCATCAAATTCCCATTTGCATTCTGTTCAGGTTTTTTAAAGCTGTTCTGTTTCTGGCTTTCGCTATCAATTCTTTGTTTTTTTTTTCCTTTTGGACTGTACACTACACCAAGGGTATTTTCTTCTGCCAGGCAAAGTTGAGGTTACAACAGTTTTTCTTGAGTATCTCCCCTCAATGCCAGATATCTGTAGTGGTACTGCAGGTCAATCTGGACTTGGGTTTCCGAAAAGGTCAAAGGTGAAGATGCTGGTTTTTGGAATTGTAAGACTGGTGATTCTCTGGTCAGTAAGCTAGATGTCTTGTCTGTCCAGGTCTCCCATTCTCCATTCCTCTCTGGTGTGTCACTACAGATGCTTCAGGTGTGTGGAGGGGTGCTGTATCCAAAGAGGTGAAAGTGCAACTTCTATGGAACTGTCAAGACTGACAAAAGCTCATAAATGTCAGAGAGAGAGAGAGATTGGCAGTGATCAGTGCTTTAAAAAACTTAGATCATCTGTGGTCCCCAGGACCTCTGCAACTGTACACAGACAACAGCACAGTGATTTAAGTAAATAATAAAACGGGGGGTACCAGATCATACCGCCTTTGCAGGCTTGCTGTGATAGCCTGGGAGATAGCAGCTTGGCTCATTTTGACACTTCAGGCTTCATACATTCCGAAAATTACAAAAAAAAAAAAAAAATGCAGACAGGTTAAGTAGGACCCGAACATACTCCATGAATGGAAACTTCATCCTGGTGTCTTCTAAGAATTTATCTAACTGGGATGGGGGGGGGATAAGTTAAGTAGATCTGCCTGCCTTGCTGCAGGACTCTGTTCAGACAGGCCTGGAAGAAAGAAGCCTTCTCATTCCCATGGATGAGAATGGTCCTACTTATTTTCCACCCCTTCTACTCATTCCCATGGATGAAAATGGTCCTACCTACTTTTCCACCCCTTCTACTGATATCCACGGTTCTTCTAAAGATCCAGAAGAACTCTTCAAAAAATTAAAGTGGTGACTCCCTTTTGGCCCAGGCAGCACTAGTTCTCCCTTCTTTTCATTCTGGTCAGAACCAGTTACTGCAGGCTTTGCCACTGACCTGAGTTTAGTCACACATGACATGGGCTTGTTTAATATACCCCAGTTTAAAAACTTTACAGCTCACTGCCTGGGTGTAAGAATTTTGATTCCTTTTAGGCACCTTTTTTTTTTTCTTCCTGAGGAAGTTGGTACTAAAGGAGGTAAAAATGCTGCTAGAAAATCCTGCAAGTGCAAATGGGAAAAGATTTTGTAGTGTGTACCAATCCAAGAGCCAGGACCCTCTTCATGCCTAGCTCCCTCTGTTTTTTTATTATTTGTAGGAGTTACTGTCTTCTGGCCTTTCTTATTCCTCTATTAAGGATCATTTGTTGGCCATTTCTGCTTGTCTGTCCATGTATCCTACCTGTTATAACCAATGTTCTTCGTGTTTCATTGTTTCAGTCATCAATGCTCTGCATTCTTCCTGTATAGATATGGGCCCTTTAGGGGGTGAGAGGGAAGTAAAGTTAGCACTGAACCTATCTGCAGGGATGCTGGCAATATCAGTTGATTCTGTAATTTTCTTGCATTTGTGCTGTAACTCGGAGCAGATCTGGGTGTTGCCATCAAGATTCTTGACGTAGCTATAGAATGCTTTGTGGTTGTCCTTGGAATTAGTGGCGATTTTGTTTCCGTAGCTAGCTTTGGAGAATCTTATAAGGGATCTCTGCTTCTTACTGAGGCTGACCAGGGAGCTCCTCTACTCATGGGATTATACTCTTTTGCAACAGTTTCTTCTTTCTGTTGTACAGTTTGTTTATGGCAGGGGATCACCAGATTAGCTTCCTTTTTTTGGAGGATAGCGTCTTGGTTCTGTTTGGGATAGCACGATCCATGCACTTGTGTAAGTGCTTATATAGTGCATTTGTGTAGGATTCAGCAGTTGTAACTGTATTGTCTATCTGCATGGGTGTCATGAAGTTCACCACTTCTGTCTTAAGAAGCATGAAGTTGGCTTTGGAGAAATTTTTACTGTGGTTTCCTTAATGGGGGGGGGGGGGGCAGGATGTGGATATCAAGAGTGATTTAGCTTATGGTCGGATCGGTCCAACGAGGAGTTGACTTCAGGTGTGGAACACCGGTCACTCATGTTGGTAATGACTAGGCCTAGGATATTGTTGCCCCTGGTGGGGGTGTGGATAAGTTGATCCAGGGCATTGGAGTTTATGAATTCCAGAAAGCGTTGCGCTAAGCAGCTGGTACACGAGTAGTTTTCCCAGTTAATGGTGGGGTAGTTGAAGTTGCCCATTGTTAGGGTGTTTGGTTGAACCCTAATATTTTCCAGTACATCAAGAAAAGAGCAGTGGGAATCCTGGGGCATGGTGGGGGATCTGTAGCAAGCTACAATTTGTACGTCAGTTTTGCCCAGAGTTAGTTGCACTTGGATAACCTCGAATGCATTATGCTGAGCAGCTAGCCTGGAGGTGTGGATATCCTTAATGAATATGGACACACCTCTGCCTTTGGTGTTTCTGTCCAGGTTACATGGCCGAAATGTGTGGTATGAGTTATTGCCTGGTAGTGCAGGGGTGCTCTCTGGAGCCTTGAACCAGGTCTTAAGTCACTGCACAGATATCGATGCTCTCCATTTTAAGGAGTGCCTCGAGTGAGTGCATTTTGAGATTTAGACTTCTAGCATTGAGTAGTATTACCCTCAGTTTTTGCTTGCCTGTTCCTGTTATGGTGGCAAATTTTGTATTTGAACCTTGCCTAAAGGCACTATAGGGGCAGCAAGAGCCTTAGCCAGTATCTGGAATCCCAGGGGCGATAGGTGCAGGCCATCTCTGGCAAAGCATCATGGTCTGTCAACCATGTCATCCCAAGCAGACAGATACTGAATCCCCTTAGAATGACACCAGAAGTTTAGCCAGTTGTTGAAGTCATTCATTTTGTCCTTGTACTGTGGTATCATTCTGGGCGATGGCAGAATGTTACTCAGGGCTAGGGTCATACCTGCCTGGGCTACAAGATCGGAGAGCTCTTCCATGTCTCTCTTGATGTAGTCCAGGGAGGTACGTCTCAGGTCATTCACACCAACATGGACAATGACAGAGTAATATTTTTACATGTGGAGTGACCTGAGTGCGTGGGTTATATGGCGGATCCTGGCACCCGACAGGAAGCTGACAGTAACCTTTTTGTTTAGCCTGGTGAGTGGGACATCATTGTGCCTGACTATAGAGTCACCTATGACTAGTGTGTTGGGTATGTTGTTTTGCCTTATTGGCTGTGGTTGAGTGGCACACTGAGTCTGTGGGCTATGTGTCATTTGGGTTGTGTTGGGGGATGGAGGTTGCTTGCGTTTCTGCTTTGGAGGTCTCTGTTGCTTAGACAGATTATTATTGAGAGCCTCCGCAAATGTTTTTGTGTTACTATGTGTGGATTTTGGCAGTGTAGATTTAGTGAGACTATGATGATTGTGGTGTGGTGCAAATGTTTACCTTCTCCTCATGACTGTCAAGTTCAGTCTTGGTTGGAGAGAGCTTTACCTCCAGTTTGGCTAGATAAGTGCATCTCTCACAGGTTGTAATGTTGGGTGGGAGGAGGAGAGGGTTATCTGTGTACATGAGGCAATTTCTACATTGCCTCAAGATGCCTAAGATTCATCAGATAGACTGGAGAGAACACTGGGAGCTGACCCTTGGACATGCCTGGATAAAAAACTATTTTCCTCTAGATAAGTGAGGAAAGTGAGTACAAGAGCTGTTTTTCTGTAAGCAAGTGAGAAAAGTAAGTACAAAAACTGTTTTCCTCTAGGTAATGAGGAAGATTGAGTGCTGTAGCTAATTAGTAGCTTACTTACTGCTTACAAGTTCTGAACAAGTGCTGAGCATGAATAAGCAAATTAAAGTGCTAAAACTAAGAATCTGTATCTGCACTAGACGAGTCACAGGACAGAAAAGTGCAAATGCAGGCTTTCAAATCAGAAAGTTGAGAGAGATGGAAGCGATTGCCCAAACGGCCAATAACCACAATTGCTGGGCCAGAACCACTCCTTATGTGGTAGACAGGTTACCTAGTGCTTACCACTCCCACTGATGAGCTAGAAGGCTTCCCTCCAACACAGAAAGGCTTGGGGGGGGGGGGGGTCTCAGAAGCTTACATACAGTCCTGGATACAGCAAATCTGTATCTGGAACACTAGTTACAGGAAAGGTAGGAAACAGGCTTACAATTTTTTTTTTTTTTTTTTGTTTTTTTACAGAAAAGTAGCAAAAATAGCAGTAAAAACAATTCACATGCAGTGCAAGCTACCACACTTGAGTATGTAGCAATATTAGATCAAACACAGTTTAAAAAATGCAAGTAAATTAAAAAGGACTAAAAGCAAGTGCAGAAAGAGTTTATTAGGTAGAATGTGGTAAAGAGATGGGACTGGGGGAGTGTCCCAGATCAAATCTACAGTGGGGTGGGCAACTGCAAAAGCCACCAAATTTAAACTACAAACCAAAAATAGGGAGGATGGGTGGGACAAAACAGTTTCAACAGAAATCTAAGCAATAACTAACAGTACAAACTCGAAAGCCAAAAAAATATACTCCACTCTGTATATTTGCAGATCAGTCTCTCAGAACAGTGAGACAACAGTTTCAACAGAGATCCAAGCAACAATTAACAAACTCTATAACCAAAAAAAAGTATACTCAGCTCTGTATATTAGCAGGTAGTCTGGAAGGCAGTCTCTCGGACCAGGCTTTGCTAGGTCCATTCTCCAGGGTTCTTGGATTCTTAACTATTTTTTCTTACTTCCTTCTTGGCTATGATCATAGCTAAGGCTACTGTAACAGTGTACTAAATGTTGAAGGTAGTACAGTTGTGTTAGTAACAACACCATGACAGTAAATGTTCTGTTAGATTATTCTTGCAATAGCTGACTGTGCGTCCAGCACCCCCCCCTTTTCTTCCTATTGTATTGTCAAATGTAGTTTACTGTTGGGTTTGTTTCCTAGCGTTATCCTTTCAGGGCTCTTGCCCCACTTTTTTCTAAGCAAAACAGCTCTGAATCTTTTTCCACTCTGTCTTTACATTGGGGCTCCCATGAGTTTCCAAAAGAGCAAGTGGAAAGCACACTCAAGCTGGTTGGTCACTGGGGCACGGCCCAAGTGGCTTTTAGGCTACTGCAAGAGTGATCTAATAGAACATTGACTGAGATGGTAAGTTTACTTACGCAATTACACTTTCTTTTTTTAAATGTGATCTTATTGTAAATGTTGTCGATGTCAAGGTATCATTCCAGTCCGTGGCAGATGTTCTTCGTGTTTCACTGTTGTAGTCATCACATTTGGGTTATCTGCTTGCAGTAGCCCTCAGTCTGCCTGATTAAGAAAGCCTTGGGTCCTGCGTCGGTTGCTGTCTCTTCTTCCATGATGTCAGGTAGTCAGGGGTATAAAACACGCAGCCAACGTCATTACATCGGTCTTTCTTGCCATGCGGTGCCCGAAGCAGAAACAGTTCACAAGTGCCGGTCGGCCGACTCCTAAAATTTTCATTTTCGAGTTTCAGAACCAAAGTCTTCAACTAAAAGCTAATTACCCCGTTGGGGAAACTTTTTCTTGCTCTAACCCGATGTCAGTAAAAGTAAATAATTGCATTTCTTGTGGAAAGCAAATACCTCATAAAGATTTTCATTCGTGTTGTATTCCTTGCCTAGGCCCTGACCACGACGTACCTCGCTGTCAGTTTTGTGCCTTATTTAAACAACGAACTAACCGTCGTCGGTATATTTTCGCTTCTAAATATTTTGGTGCTTGGTTCAATTATCCAGATATGTCTTCGGTAAGCCATCCGACTACTGACATTCCAAAAAAACGCAAAGATAAAGACAGAGACAGGCTGCCTAGGTCCAAAGCTGCTGACGACGCTTCTCCTAAGCCAGTCGCCAGTTTGCTGGTACTCAGTGAGGCGCTTTCGCAGCCCCTGATACCTGTTACTTCAGATTCACAGGCCTCTACTGAGACCCATTCAGAGTCCGGTATGCTGCGAGATGCTTCAACTGTGGAACGTGCGGATGTCTCTACCTTGGATGGGTCCGAAGCCGCTTTGTAGGCACCGGCTTCTGAGGGTGTATTCAGGCCTACTGACTTGCATATTAAACTGACGCCATCTTCTTCTTCAAGGCCTAAAACTCGAACCATGCCTAGAAAACCGACGCCCAGACCACATGGTCAGGCCTCTATACCTAAAAAACAAATAAGAATGGCTTAAAGACCTTGTTACTTTAATCAGGGGAAGCCAACCTTCCCCCTCTAAGAGACCTAGGACTGAGTTTGCTTATGATACTTCTGACCAGGATTCTGAAATTTCTGTTTCCTCTGATGACCAGGATTTACCCTCATCTACTTGTGAAGTTTCTGATGCTGAGGACTCTATTCCCTCTGTTTCACCCTCAGAGGATTTCTCTTTTGGTGAAACCTTGCATACTCTCAGGGAGTATTTTCGTTGGGAAAGTCAGGATTTCTCTGATTCTAAAAAGAGGCTTATTAGCTATACCTCCTGTACTAGACATTGTTGATGCCTTTTCATAGTCTAGCTTGGCCCCTGATTCTTTGCCTCCTGCTCCCAGAAAACCTGACCGATATTACAGGGTTCCTAACTCTCATAAGTTCCTTTTCAAAAAATCCTACTGCGGATCCTGAGACCATTTCACAGGGACCCAAGGGCATTAAAGCTACTACTGCCAAAAATCCTACCCCCTCTGATAGAGACTCCAGGATGCTGGTTAGATGGGGGTAAGAATCCTTTGCCATTAGGGCCTTAAACTGACAGTTTCATGTGTTAAAATATCTGCAAAATATTGTTGGATTGCTTAAACAGAAAATTATGTTGATTCCTGATTGTGCTGAAAATAAGGATTTTAATGCATTCTGCTGAACAGGTTGGAAAGCATACTTTGCAATGTGGTTTTGATTCACTAGAGGCATCTTGCAGGGCTGCTGTCACTGGGTCTGTACTTAGAAGGCATGCTTGGCTTAAGGAGCCAGATCATGTTAAAGCTAAATTACTGGATGCTCCCTTAAGTCAGGATCGCATTAAAACTGGGAACTCATTACCCAGAAAAAATGGGTTTTAAATATAGTTTCCAAAGGATACAGATTTCACTTCCACACATTACCAACCCCAAACGGTTGGCCAGATCCACCCCAAATCAGTGGGCAGAGGCTCAAAAGCAAGTACTCTTAAGCATAAAGGCTATTCAAACTGTACCAGAAGAGGAAAAAGGACAAGGTTTCTACTCGAGACTTTTTCTGGTACCCAGAAAAGACGATTCATGGCGTCCTATCCTGGACCTGTCTACTTTAAACACCTTTTTGGTGATTCCAAAATTCAAGATGCTAATTCTTCACCAATTGCTTCTTATGCTAGGCAAAGATGTCTGGTTGGCAGCACTCAATTTAAAGGAAGCTTACCTGTACATCCCAATCAGGAAATCTTGCAGAAGATACCTACGCTTCAAAGCAGGCTACATGCACTATCAGTTCTCTGCACTGCCCTTTGACTTATCTACTGCGCCCAGGGTATTCACAAAGTGCCTAGCTCCAGTCATTGCATTTTGCAGGCAAAGAAATATTCAGATATACCCATACCTGGACGATTGTCTAATTTGGGCAGAAAGCCAGGACATGCATTTGAATCATCTGGCTTTTGTACAAAGGGTGCTAACTTGTCTGGGATACACCATAAACGAAAAGAAATCGCACCTGGTACCCTGTCAAAAAATTATATTCCTGGGAGCAAGCTTGAATACAACTTCCCAGATGTCTTTCCTCACGCCAGAGAAACAAATTCATTTGACAACCTATTTCAAACTGGTGGCCACAAAAACCCTTCTATCTGCAAGGCAAATACTGCAAGCCTTGGGGTTCATGGCCTCCTACATTCTTCTAATTTCATATGCAAGACTACATATGAGGAAACTACAGTGGTATCTAAAAAGCTTATGGTATCAACATTCTCAGGATCTAGAAACAATGATTCCTATCATAACGTGCATATGGTTAGAGTTCCTTTGATGGGCAGAGGCCTGCCACCAAAACAAGGGACTACCATTCACTCTACCCCATGCCGCCCAAACCCTAACAACAGATGCATCAGACTATGCATGGGGGGCTCACTTGACAGGGAAGTGCATTCAGGGCAAATGGAACCCAAGTCAAATGCACCTGCATATCAGTCAAAAAGAAATGTTAGCCACACAGAATGCTCTGACAGCCTTCAAGGACCACATTCTTCCAGGACAATTAATGGTAAAGACGGACAACACCACTGTTATGTGGTACATAAAGAAGCAGGTGGTAACCATTCTTGCCCTCTCTGCAGACTAGCCATGGCACTGTGGAACACAGCCTTGAGCTACCAAGTGCATCTACAAGCTCAATTCCTGCCAGGAAATCTAAATACACTGGCAGACTGACTCAGCAGAAACCTCATGGACCCACACTAGTGGAAACTGGAACCAAAGACTTTCAGCATGTTGGCAAACAAATGGGGGAGCCCAGATATAGACCTATTTGCCTCCCCCCAGAACTACCAGTTGGACAAATTATGCACAAGGACTCCCCACAAACAAGCTTGAAAAGTGGATGCTCTGTCCTTCAGCTGGAAAAACAGTTTATGCCTTTCCTCTCCAAAGTACTACTAAAGTTCAAACAGGACAAACCAAGGACAATACTGATTGCACCAGACTGGCCATGCCAACACTGGTACCCCCTCTTGCGTAGTGTGTCACTGTTGGCCCCATGGCACCTGCCTCAGACCCCTACCCTGTTGTCTCAGCAGGGAACCAGATTCTGCACCCTCTGCTTCAAACCCTGAACCTAGCAGCCTGGCTAATTACCTAGTCTCTCCTTTACCATCCCTCAGTAAACTAGTGATGGATATTATTTTAGAGGCAAGGAGGCCTAGTACTAAAAAATCTTATGCTGAAAAATGGAAAAGATTCTGTGCCTGGAACCAATCTCAAGGGATGGCCACAGCAGCGCCCAACTTACCTCAGATTCTACAATACTTAACTGAGATGATGAACAACGGCCTTTCTTTTTCCTCCATCAAAATTTACACCTCAGCCATTTCAGCTGATAACACAGAACTTCCCCTCTTCTCTCATCCACTTCTCAAACAGTTCCTCAGAGGGGTCAAAAATTTTAAGACCACCCAGGAGAGCCCCAACTCCATCCTGGGACCTTAATTTTATATTGAAGAAACTCACTCTTCCTCCTTTCGAGCCAGCTGCTAGTGCAGATTTAAAATTCCTTTCTTGAAAAACAGCCTTCCTTTTAGCAATCACTTCAGCAAGAAGAGTATCTGAATTATAGGCCCTTATGGGAGTGGAGCCTTTCATCATCTTTCATACGGACAGGGTTCCCTCAGAACCAATCCCTCTTTCATGCCCAAGGTGGTATCAAGTGAGGCTCTTAATCAGTCTATTCATTTGCCAACCTTCTTTCCTAATCCACAGAACAAAGGGGAACGGATACTGCATTCCTTTGATGTGCACAGACAACTTAGATTCTACTTTGACAGAACTAACCCTCAAAGGAAATCTGAACTGCTGGTGGCATTTGCTGCAGGGGCATAGGGGAAACCTATTTCAAAACAAACAATTTCAAAATGGATAGGCCACTGCATTCATTTCTGCAATAAGCACCATGGAAAACCTATCCCACAGGGGATCAGACCCCGTTCCACCAGGGCTGCATCTACATCTACCTCTACAGCCTTTCTCAGTGGTGTCCCTACCAGGGACAACCTAGAAGCTGCTACCTGGAGTTCTGTACATACTTTCACCAAGCATTACCATTTGCTAATTTTTTCTAAATCCAGAGTTGGCTTTGCCACTTCAGTCTTGCAGGGCCTTATAGCTGGTCCTAATGCTATCTAAATTCCTCCTCCCATCCTTAGCTTTGGGAATCTTCCCAAATGTGATAACTGCAACAGTGAAACACAAAGAACATAGTACAGTTGCATACACTTACCATAAATGTAGATGTTCGAGTGTATTCACTGTTGCAGTCCTGGTTACCCTCCCACCAGCCCCTGGCTATACCTCTACTCTCCTTTACTATGCTTAAAAGCTTTCTGGTGTATTTGCTTTTTTATTGGAGGTATATCTTTGTATGTGTATAACTTATTGCTTTCCATTAAGGGGGCACCTGACATCTGGGGCAAGAAAAAATGATGTAATGACGGCTGCGTGTTTTATACCCCTGATTAAATAATGTCACGGAAGAAGAGACAGCAACCAATGCAAGACCCAAGACTTTGTTAATCAGGCCGACTGAGGGCTAATGCAAGCAGACAACCCGAATGTGATAACTGCAACAGTGAATACACTCGAGCATCTACATTTATGTTGTGTACACAACTGTACTTTTCATACCCTACTTCCTAACCATTATTGAAAATTCTGATTTTCTTTTGTTATGTTGTCATATAAAGGCGATATGAACACATTTCTGAAAGGCTTTGTCACGGATTCTATTACAAGTTACTGAATCCTACTGTCCATGCTATGATGTCCTCAAACTGCAACCCTCCATTCCATTTCATCTTAAGTGAGAACGACAGTTCTTCCAAAAAGCTATTAATTGTGCTTGGTCCCCATCTTCTGTTGTCAGATTTTTGTCAGCCTTTCCCAACATAAACATTTCATCGTACTATCTCCAAGCACATCCCCAAACCCAAGAATACTTTTTTCTTCCCTGAATTCTTTATTTCTGCTTTGCCTCCTTTCTTTTCTCACTCTCGGCTGTCTTTTTTTTTTCTTTTCCTTCACATTTTCTCATTATTAAATGTTAATCTTATGAACATAGTTCTTTGTATTCAAACGTGTCACGGTTCAGCACAAAAACAAACCTGCTTTGTTTATGAATTTTTCCATTTATTAACTACTTATAATTTTCATAAAACTCAGTACTACAAATATACAAGTATGACTAATGCTTGTAAATGTTCTCTTTCAAAATACTGCCCACACACTGAATCTTGCTTTCTTTTCAATTTTGCTTTTATACACGGCAGTCTTCTCAAATGGGGAAAAAAAAACTATGCGACTTCGTCTAGGTTCTACCACATAACCACCATGTTGACTTTTAAGTCCCGTGGCAGCATCTTTTTGCCCTTCAGTGTCCTTTTACCCCCACCCCAGATGAATTTCCTTTGTAGAATAATCCCCTACTGACAAAATTACTGTAGACGTGTGTGTGTGTTCTTGTGTCGCCTAATTACCTTTCTGCTTTTCATGCTTCAGAATCATAATAATTTCATTTTTTTCTTCCTGCATCTTTCATATCCTTTTGTATTTTGCTTTCTCAAGAATTTATTTCCAGCACAAATGGATAACGTTTAATTTATTGCTTTTGTTTATCGGGGAAGTCTGACTAGGCACAGGACCTATTTCTAGTGGAAGTCCAGGGAGAAAGACTCCAGTATACAAATAGTAATAGTGCCTTTCAAATGTTGGTATCACTCTCTATATAGTTTTAAGTTTAGTTTATAGATTAGTACTAAGCTAACTGCCCTTGCGAGCCATTTTAAGCCTAGCCAATTATTTCCTGTGAGATTCAAACACTGTACCTTGTGTTTGTAAGGCAAACACTTTAACCATTAGGCCATCCACTCATTTTTCAAAAGAGGGAGAATTGCATTTCAAATTTGATAAACTATTTACATGTTCGTACTCCCAGAGTTGCTACAGTTCAGAAACCTTGATAATGTGGTAATCTATCACATGGTCAAATCTTCTGCCAGGGGATAAAGAACAGTAATTGGGGTCAGCCCTATGCAGTAGCAGGTATGTCCAACAGTGAACACCTACCTGAAATGTTCCCTGCCTTTTTAATATGCTGGATCTGTGCAGGGTTTCTTTTAGGGCTCACTGTTTCTCTTCCGCTAAGCCAGTACTGCACATCTTTGATGAGAAGATTCTGAAAAATAACAAACAGTTCCGATTCTAATTTGGTCATTATGTTGTTGTTGTCTTTCGGCTTTTCCCGGTTAAGGGGTCGCCACAGCGGAACTCCGGTCCGCTAATGATTGGCAGTAGATTTTGATGAATGCCGAGGTGCCAGCTTGACGTTCAACCTTCAACAAAGACACGCCCATTTAAGCATGTCTTTCAAATGCCCACCCAACTTCGGGGAGGACACGCAGACTCCACACAGAAGGCACTCCCCGCACTCCAGCCGAGAATCGAACGGGAGAACCGTTTGCTGTGAGGCAAAGCTTCTAAAATGAGGTACAGCAGCTAATACTATAACTGTTTTTGTTTAATTCAATGCAGCTGTTTTCAGTGATCCCATTTTCACACTGCAGTTGGGATTCATTTATTAATTTAATATGGGCAAAATTCTACCCGAAGTGCTGGTTTTGTATGTTGTAGTGTTTGGCTGCAGTTCTGTCATTGTCTTCTTTGTATTGTCCCGGTTCACTACACTGGTGAAATTTTGTTACAAGGTAAGTCTGTATGTTTCATTTAGAAGATGCTAAGAAATGACACTGGAAAACCGCAATAAGTATAAATGAAGCCCATTAGGCTGTAGGACCAAAGATAACTTGGCAAGACCTTGTGTAAAACTGAAAACAAAGTTAAAGTTGTACTCTAAAATATATTCCTTAACATCTGAGTATTAAAACTCGGTGGCCTTTGAAAATCATAGCCAGGTCCAAAGGAAGAGCACTTTGTTTGGTATCTAAACACAATTCATTCTGAAAACTAACTCCACAGAGTTAGTGGAAATATATTTCTGTGCACCCTTGGATCAGATAATTTAATGATGTGCGCTTCTTAAACAGGTATGTCTTTATAGAGAACCTTAATATTTCTAGGAGGTGCAAGGCTAGATCTGAAGGCAGAAGGAAGGCATACTGCTGTGCTAACAACATACCAATTGAGAGATATGCTTCTGAAAGTACAGTTGTGTAAGTTGAACTTGCTATAACAGTAGATGTTCGAATGATCACTTTTGTAGTAACCTTGGCTGTATGGGTAATAAATAACCTGCCAAGGGTACAACAGCTGGCCATCTTCCAAAACTTTAGGGCAGATTCCACGCACCCAAACTGTCAAGCAGCTCGAATTAAGCTGAATAAAAGACCAGTTTAATTACAAAGCCCATCAGAGCTTTCCTGACAGCAGAGAGTGGGAGGCTGAGCCCTGAAGGGACAATGACAGAAACAACATAAAAGAAATGTCTACACCCTGACATAAAAAGCACACCAAAAAAAACATGGGGATAAAAGGAGGGAGTAGCTACTGCATAAGTGATCATTCGAACATCTACTGTTATGCTAAGTTTAACTTAAACAACTGTACAAAGTTCATCATATTGATCCCTGCTGCAGTAGCCTTAGCTATATGGGTAGATAACCTTATCAAACTACATTTGGGAGGTGGAAGGAGAAGAATCCAGGAGCCCCTGGAGGAGAATTGGTTCTGGCAAAGCTTGATCTCGACTTAAAGAAGGAGTCCAGCTTTTACTGTTGGAAGGGTAGGCTGCAACCACTTATGGTGAGTGACTTTTTCTTTCCTGAACCTAAAAATGAGGGAGAAAAGATTCTCCTCACCTTGGACGTCTACAGAAAACTCTGGTACTATCCTGACAAAACTGAATCTTTCAGAACTTAAGATCACGTCATTTCTTGTGAAGGTAAGTAGAAGATGAAACCTGTGTTAAAACAGACTATAACAAAAGATAATAAAAAATACTCAGCATAACAAACCTTTTCCAAGCAGGGCAGTAGATGCTGCCTCCATTCCCCCTTTCTTTTGGTGTTTTGTTCATGCCAGGGTGTGGACATTTATTTATTTTTTTTTGTTCATAGGTGTTTATTAGGCTTCTAGTGCCCACTGCAGAGTGCATTCTTTTCAATCTTACCTTTAAGCATCCCTGTGACTAGCACTTTCTCTAATACCTGCTGGAAAGCACTAGGAAGCCTTAAACTCATACAAACACTGAACTCTCCTTGTTAACAAGGAGAAATTAATAGTAGGCACTAAACAGCCTATAATTGCAAAGTACCTTGCTAAGGAAACAGCTCCTATACTTTACAAAGAAAAAAAAAAAAGCCCCAAACCAGGCATGTCCAAGGGTCAGCTTCTGGTGATTTCTCCTGTCCACCTGGTGAATCTGGGCATACTGGGGCAATGCAGCAATTGCCTCATGTACACAGACGACCCTCTCCTCCTACCACCCAACACTACAACCTGTGAGAGATGCACTTACATAGCCAAAATGGAAGCAAAGCTCTCTCCACCCAAGATTGTGCTAAATAGTCAAGAGGAGAAGGTTAACACCCACACTACACATCAAGCAACACATAGCCCTTCTAAACCCACACCACCAACACCCACATATAGCAACACTAAATCCACATATGCAGAGGCCCTTAACTGTAACCTGCCCAAGCAACAAAGACCTCTGAAGCTGAAACGCAAACAAACACCAATCACAACCAATGTGTCACATAGTTCACAACACCAGTGTGCCACCCAGCAACAGCCCCTAAGGCAAGACAATGTACCTAACACTTTAGTCATAGGTGACTCTATAGTCCGGCACACTGATGTCCCTCTCACCAGGTTGAATAAGGAGAAAATTACAGTCAGCTGCCTGTCGGGTGCCAGGATCCGCCACATAACGCATGCATTCAAGTCACTCCACAGCAAGTACAAATATGACTCTGTCATTGTCCATGTTGGAGTGAATGACTTGAGACGTACCTCCCTGGACTACATGAAAAGAGACATGGAAGAGCTCTCAGATCATGTGGCCCAGGCAGGTAATACCCTAGCCCTGAGTAGCATCCTGCCTTCGCCCAGAATGATACCACAATATAAGGATAAAATGATTGACTTCAACAATTGGCTAAGCTTATGATGTCATTCAAAGGGGATCCAGTATCTGTCTGCCTGGGATGACATGATTGACAGACCACAATGCTTTGCCAGAGATGGTCTGCACCTGTCGCCCCTGGGATTCAGGTTACTGGCTAAGGCTCTTGCCACCCCTATAGTGCCTTTTTTAGGCAAACTTCAAAGGACAAAACCACCACCGTAACAGGTACAAGCATGCAAAATCTGAAGGTAATGCTACTCAATGCTAGAAGTCTAAACCTGAAAAAGCACTCTCTCGAGGCACTCCTAAAAATGGAGAACATCGATATCTGTGCAGTAACTGAGACCTGGTTCAAGGCTCCAGAGAGCACCCCTGCAATACCAGGCTACAACTCTTACCACACTTTTCGGCCACCAAACCAGGGCCGAAACACTAAAGGTAGAGGATTGTCAATATTCACCAAGGATATTCACACCACCAGGCTAGTTGGCCAACACAATGTGTCTGAAATTCTCCAAGTGTAACTAACACTAGGTAAGACTGCAATCCAAATTGTAGCTTGTTACAGATCCCCCACCATACCCCAAGATTCTCACTACACCTTTCTAAACATACTGGAAAATATTAAGATAGAACCAAACACCCTAATACTGGGTGATTTTAACTACTCTGCCATTAACTGGGAAAACTACTCATGTCCCAACACCTTTGCGCAACGGTTCTTGGAATTCATAAATTCCAACGCCCTGGATCAACTAATCCATAGTCCCACCAGGGGCTCCAATATCCTAGACCTGGTCATTACCAACATGGGAAATCAATGCTCCATACCTATGGTCACCCTCTCGTTAGTCAGGTCTGACCATAAGCTAATCACCCTTAACATCCACATCCCACCCTCACCCCCCAGTAAAGAAACCACCATAAAAACTTCTCCAAAGCCAACTTCATGCTACTCAAGTCAGAAGTGACAAACTTCATGACACCCATGCAGACGGGAACTGAAACTGCTGAATCCTACACTAAGGCACTGTACGAGCACATCCACTCATGCATGAATCGTGCCATCCCAAATAGAACCAAAATGCTCTCATCCAAAAAAAGGAAGCCAATCTGGTGGTCCCCTGCCATAAACAAACTTTACAACAAAAGGAAGAAACTTTTGCAGAAAAGAGGAAAATCCCAGGATGCAAAAAACTCCCTTACTAGCCTCATTAAGAAACTGAGATGCCTCATAAAATCCTCCAAAGCTAGTTACGAAAATAAAATTGCCAAAGATTCCAAAGACAACCACAAAGCATTCTATAACTATGTCAAAAATCTAAATGACAATGCTCAGATCTGCTCTGAGCTAAAACAGAATGGCATTAAATGTACTGATCCAAAGGATATTGCCAATATCCTGGCAGATCGATTCAGTGCAAACTTCTCCCCCCCCTCTCACCCCCTAAATGGCCCATCTCAATACCGGAAGATTGCCAAATTCCAGTAATAACGGCCACACAGGTACAAAACGCACTCTCTAAAGCCAAGAATACAGCATCCATGGGACCAGATGACATCCCGGGATGTGTACTACATGAACTACAATATGAACTGGCACCTCACCGAAGTGTCATGTTTAATCATAGCCTCACCTCAGGTTTCGTGCCCACTGAGTGGCGCAGAGCTACAGTTATCCCAATCCACAAGGGGGGATCCACCTTGGATCCCGGAAACTACCGTCCCATCAGTCTGACCAGCCTCATCTGCAAGGCCATGGAGCGTATTATCATGGAACTTATAAACAAAGACATTGGCAACCTTCAAACACTGGACCCCACCCAGTTTGGGTTTGTGAAGGGCCGATCTTGTCTCCTGAACCTGATTGACTTCTTTGAATCAGTCTCCAGAGCAATGGACAAGGGTAAGGTGGTCCACACAGCCTATCTAGGCCTTGCCAAGGCCTTTGACACCATCCCCCACTCTGGAATCATAGATAAACTTACTAAGTTGGGCATTAATCCCTATGTCACCCAATGGGTTGCTAAATGGCGTACTGATGGAACCCACACTATAATCGTGTTTGAAGCTCTGCATTCATCCATCTGGGTACTGTTGTATATATATATATATATATATATATATATATGTATATATATATATATATATATATATATATATATATATATATATATATATATATATATATATATACATATATACATATATATATATATATATATATATATATATATATATATATATATATATATATATATATAAATATATATATATATATATATATATATATATATATATATATATGCATATATATATATATATATATATATATATATATATATATATATATATATGTATATATATATATATATATATATATATATATATATATATATATATATATATATATATATATATATATATATATATATATATATGCACATATATATATATATATATATATATATATATATATATATATATATATATATATATATATATATATATATATATATACATATATATATATATATATATATATATATATATACATATATATATACATATATATATATATATATATATATATACATACATATATATATATATATATATATATATATACATATATATATATATATATATATATATATATATATACACATATACATATATATATATATATATATATTTATATATACATATATATATATATATATATATATACAATAACAGTACCCAGATGGATGAATGCAGAGCTTCAAACACGATTATCCAAATTCAAGGAAAAATACAGCCAAGCTGAATCCACCGTATTTAATGGCAAAAGGATAAAAAATAGAAACAGCGCTATCGCGGTTGCCCGCTTCATCAGACGTTACAACTAAAAATCACAACAAATCAAACATAAATAGTGATGAGTATCTTTTGAAAAACTTCTATCATTATATTATAATATTAAGCAGTCTTTATTTGCAATGTGTATATTTGGGTTTGTAAGCATTTTTTAGATAGAGATGTTTTTTATATTTGAAGTTGTATTATGGTATTCTGTTTCTTACGTTGACTTCAACAACTTTGTGCCTTACAAGTATGTAGGAAATGATGCAATAATTGAATACTGGGAAGTGACGTTTTTCAAAAGATACTCATCACTATTTATGTTTGATTTGTTGTGATTTTTAGTTGTAACGTCTGATGAAGCGGGCAACCGCGATAGCGCTAACGTTTCTATTTTTTATCCTTTTGCTATTAAATACGGTGGATTCAGCTTGGCTGTATTTTTCCTTGAATTTGGATAATCGTGTTTGAAACTCTGCATTCATCCATCTGGGTACTGTTATTGTATATATTTTCTGTCTTTGGTTTGGGTGACGTTTTACTATATATATATATATATATATATATATATATATATATATATATATATATATATATATATTTTTTACAGCATGTTGGCAGAGTTAGTCCAACTAGGCCAGTGGCATATTTTCAGGAGCGAACAAAAGTAGGTCAGCAAACATTAGCCAATGAGCCATGAGTTTTTTCCACAAACCAAACATAGACCGGTTTCGGCAATATAGCCTTCATCAGAGTTACTTTCAAAAAAATAAATACCACACCTTAAATGATCTAAAAAGCCTAATGATTGCTTTCACCCTGATTTCATAGGATTCATAGATTAATACTAGGCTGACTGCCCTTGCGAGCCATTTTAAGCCTAGACAGTTATCCCTTGTGAGACTCAAACCCTGCACCTTGTGTTTGTAAAGCAAACACCTCAACCATAAGCCACCCTGATCATTTATTAGTAACCAAACACCCCAGCTTGATTATTTAATAAAAAATGCCAACCACTTTTGTCCCTTCTATCCAAAGTTATTTTCTCAACAATAACAAAATTAAACCTGGCTGAAGAATCTTCAGTAGTGTATTTAAACAGCTGTTCGATTCTCGTCTGGAGTGCCTTCTGTGTGGAGTCTGCATGTCCTCCCCGTGGTTGAGTGGCCTCCGAAAGACATGCATGAATGGGTGTGCCTTCGCTGAAGGTTGGGCATCGGGCTGGCAACTCAGCACCATAAAAATCGACTGCCAATCATTAGCGGATCGGAGTTCCGCTGTGGCGAACCCTAACCGGGAAAAGCCAAAAAGACAAACATTAGAATGGTATCCACATCTGATGTCACTTAATGTTCAGAAATTCTAAATTTAAAAGGATGAGAAGTTTGCCCAACATAAAATGCTGAGCATGTGTAGGTGGCTAAATAAATAACCCAATCTGTAGTGCAAGTTCCAAAGGTATGAATATCAAAACAGAAGTATTTTTTGACATTAAACTCTTACTCTTGCACATGTACCTATATCTAGTGTGAAACCAAGAGTAAGGTTTAACTGGCAGAACTTGCCAAAGTAATTCCAACTGGGTTAAAAGAACACCTCTCATCTGTATTTTAAAATTCAGTTTATATACTTCTTACGGACTCTGTTGTCCCCAATGACATCCGTTAATATGCAGCCTCTTCCTTATCAACACCAAATAATGTAGACGCTGCCGTTGGTAATGTTCATTCATAAGGAGCCTCTTGACATTATCCTTTTGAATAGCTTTTCTTTTCTGGAGAGACCTTAGGTGGTATTCATACTGACTAGGTGAAATTTGGCCAGAGCACTGGGAAACTTCCTGTACTATCTTCGGTAAGTGCCTTTTACATCCACCTCCTCTCCCACCGACTCTGACAGATAGTGCCTTTGTTTAATGTCTATGTAATGTAATAGTATTGGCACACTCTGGAGTGCTGCACCCCGTTATGCTATACTGCAGTGTCACTACTGGCAAATAATACATCTACCTGGTATAGGAATAGAACTTGCAGCCTTCTGCACCAAAGGCAAGTGCTCTACCTGTTAAGCTACTCTGATATCAGTAATGATATCTGTAATATAGGTTCATAGTTTAGTACTAGGCTAACTGCCCCTGCAAGCCATTTTAAGCCTAGCCTGTTATCCCTTGTGAGACTCAAACCCTGCACCTTGTGTTTGTAACGCAAACACCTTATCCATTACGCCACCCTCCATACTTCATATACATTAATATTTTAGTCTGCTCAAGCTTCCACCAGTCAGGACTGTTGTATTTTTGTGACTGCTATATTAATAATCTACGTTTTTTTCAAGGCTGATTATTTGCTGGGGTGTCTACTTAAGATTTATTCCTGATTCATTGGCTTAAGTCAGAGATTATAAGTGTAGTGTAAAATCTGATTTTGAGAAATAAATTCTGATTGTATAGTACTGTGTAAAAGTTGTAAGTTGGGATCTGTTTATGCTGTTGATTAAAAACAGTCATGCTGTCAAGTCAAAATCGACTCATGGCAGCTCTATGGTTGGTAGGCCCCATACGGTTCTTGTATATTATTAAAGTAGATTGCCAGGCCTTCCTTCAGCAGCAACTGTTGCTGTCCAGTTGTGTACCAATCAGGTTTCAAACCAAGGTCTGCCAGTTGACAATCCTGTGCCTTAACCTCTATGCTATCAGTCCAAAGCTGTTTATACCGTTTTTTTCTTCTTCATTCATTCATTTTTTGTTTGTGTAACTAGACTGCGACTGAAATTGGGCATTTGTGATCCAGTGGACCTGCCTGCTGAAAATTCCAATTAAATAAAAATGTATTAAAATGTAAGTTATGTAGATGTCATGTCTGGCAGCCCGCAAATTTTCATCATATTGATCACTGCTGCAGTAGCCTAAGATATATGGGTTATGTCCTGATAAGGATACAACAGCCAGCCAGCTTCCAAAGCTTCAGGGCACCTTCCACACACTGAAGCCGTGAGACAGCTTGAGCTGAGATGACTAAAAGAGAGGTTTGGGTGCCCAGTCTTTTGGAGCTTTCCTGCTGCAGAAGAGAACATTCCTCTGTAGCCTTTCAAGGATCAACAGTCAGCTTGTGCTGCTCCATTGCTGGGCTGATAAGCGCTGTCTGGGGGAAAATGCCTTTCACCTTTAATATTTGTTGCTTAAACTTACTTTCCTTGGTAAAATGTATTTCTAAGCTGGGAATATGTTTTTCTTGACCGTCAAATGACTTTACTGTACTTTTATATGGGAATGCACTTTTGTTTCTGTCAGTTTAAAAGTTGTTAAATATTCTAAAACTATCTTTTCTCTAGAGAAACTGTATTTAATTTACTTTTGGTGCGGCAGTGTGTATTGAAGTGCTTTTTACTGTGTTTTTACTTGAAAAAACTTAGAAATGGCGAAAAATCACTATCGCTATGTGCTGTTTAGTTTCCTTGGGAAAGAGGCACCTTTTTTGAGCGTTATCATGGAACAAACTACTAGTCCCATGGTCACTCAACCTTCTAGCCACAAAAAAGAAGTTGGCTAAAACAGCTTTTGCCACCACAGCAGGCTAGCAATTTGCCTTAGCCACAGCTGGGTGACTGTTTTTCAGGTCACTCATCTTTTTCCCCTGGATCCCTGTTGTGTAGCACCTACAGCAACTATGGACTGGGGGTTAGTCACATCTTTTGGGATGCCCTCAGTGGACAGGGGAGTGCCACTCTTGTCAGTCTTGTGAGAAGCCTAAGTGTTGTCCCTATCCCTGGAGAAGCTGTTGCTGCCATTAGTAAACCTGTTTGCCCCATTTTCCTGTCAAAAAGAAACAGAAAGCTAGCCATTTACCTTCTCCAGCAGCAGTCCCACTGGACAGGAGTAGTTTATTAGGTCTGACTTAGCATCTTCTATAGGCTGTTAACCCTTCTTATAAGGTGGTGTGTGATAAAAGAAAAAGGTATTCCTATTTTCCTGAAGAGATTCAAGAGATTGAATTTGTAGAGGAATGTGATATGATAGATACAGGTTTTCCCCATCAGATTTCTGATTCAGACTCTGAGGAGAGCATTATATCTAAATCCCCCTGTGAGGGATTCTTTCTTTGAAAAGACTATTTCCAGAATGTGACAGTGTTTTCAGTGGGAGAACGCCAAGGTTTTCTCAGTCTTTCAAAAATATTTAGAGCTGTTGTAGATGGAATTTCCAGAACTTTTACTCATTCATGCAGTGCTGTTAGCGTTGGATGATGCATTTGCCATAGCATGTAGGCACCCTGAAAGCCAGCTTGCTGCATCTATGAAAGCCAATAGATGTGGAAAGTTCTTAAGTCTTTCAAGGTTTTATACACTTATCCCACACCCGACTCAGCCATGGCTTTAGTTAATCCAGCTGCTGTCAAGCATTATGTTAATTCTAATCCTTCCCCTTCAGATAAGGATGGTAAAACCGATGATAAGTTTGGAAAACAAAGTGCATGCTTCTGCAACTTTTAATTTTTAGAGTGCTAGAATTTAGAATTGTTAGCTAGTATGTTAAAGCTTATTCTATTTGTGAATGTATGAGGAATGTTTTATTTGTGGATGTACTTCGTGTTTCACTGTTGCAGTCATTACATTTGGGTAATCTGCTGGCAGGTTGCCCTCAGTCGGCCTGATTAACAAAGTCTTGGGTCCTGCGTCGGTTGCTGTCCCTTCTTCCATGACGTCAGGTCGTCAGGGGTATAAAACGTGCAGCCGATGCCATTACATCAGTCTTTCTTGCCGCACGGTGCCTGAAACAGAAGCAGTTCACAAGTGCCGGTTGGCCGACTCCTGAAATTTTCATTTTCGAGTTTCAGAACCGAAGTCATCAACTAAAGCCAAGTACCCCGTTGGGGAAACTTTCTTGCTCCTTACTGATGTCAGTAAAAGTTAATAATTGTATTACTTGTGGGAAGCAAATACGTCATAAGGATTTTCATTTGTACTGTATTCCTTGCCTAGGCCCTGACCACGGCGTACCTTGCTGTCGGTTTTGTGCTTTATTTAATTAGCGCACTGTCCATCGTCTTCTGAGGGTGTATTCAGGCCTACAGACTTGCATATAAAACCGACACCACCTTCAATATTAAGGCCAAAATCTCGATTTATGTCTAAAAAACCAATGCCCAGGCCACATGTACAGGCCCCTATGCCTAAAAAACAAATGATCAAAATGGCTGTAGATTTAATTACTCTAATAAGGGGTAGTCCACCCCCCCCCCCCATCTAAGAGGCCTAGGGTTAAACTTGACTATGAATCTTCTGAACAGGACTCTGTTTCTTCTGACTCTTCTGGATGAACTAGATTTGTCCATACCTACTTATGAGGACTCTGATGCAGAGGATTCCATTCCTTCTGCTTCTCCCCCTGAGGATTTCTCTTTTGGGGAAACTTTACATACCTTAAGGGAGCATTTCCACTGGGAAAGGCAGGATTTTTCTGAATCCGAAAAGAGGCTTAGGGATTTCCTTCTTCTACCTCAGCATAGGCCTTTGGCTGTACCTCCTGTACTAGACATTGTTGATGATGTGTTTTCAGAATCCAGTATGGCCTCTGATTCCCTACCTCTGGCCCCTTGTAAACCAGACAGATACTACAGGGTTCCTGACTCCCACAAATTCCTTTTCAAAAATCTTGTTGAGGACCCTGAAACCATTTCTCAGGGTCCCAAGGGCATTAAGGCTTCTACTGCTAAAAATCCTACCCCTTCTGATAGAGACTCCAGGGTGCTGGATAGATGGGGTAAAAGGGTTTATACTTCTGCAACCTTGACAATCAGGGCTTTAAACTGTCAATTCCATATGCTAAAATATCAGCAGCATATCATGGGACTGCTTAAACAGAAAATGATGTTGATATCTGACTGTGTGGAAAATAAGGATTTACAAGATTTGTTGCATTCAGCTGAACAAGTTGGAAAACATACTTTGCAATGTGGTTTTGATTCTTTGGAGGCCTCTTGCAGGGCTGCTGTTACTGGGTCTGTGCTTAGAAGGTGTGATTGGCTTAAGGAGCAATCTCTGCCTGATCATGTTAAAGCAACATTGTTGGATGCTCCTTTGCAGCAGCACCGTCTGTTTGGCAATAAGGCTGAAGAAGTTCTAAAAAAGATGGAAGATAAAGATAAATCTATGCAAAATGTGAAAGTTTTCTTACAAGTACAACTACCAAGATTTAGTAGGCACTGGCCTACTAAGAACTGGTCCTTTTCAGTTCCTTCCAGTGCCACTCTAGCCAAACCCAGGCATTACAAAAGCACCAGGTTTCAGTCCTAAGGGACTTTCAGAACTAAGCAATGGGGTGCCTCTGCTTCCAAAGCTGGAAATAACAAGGCACCACCCTATGGTAAACAGTCTCAATGACCTCCCTTTAAAATTACCAAGCACTTATCTCTTAGCCGCCCCTTTGGGGGAAAACTGGCTCTTCATGCAAAAAACTGGTAACTTATAACCCAGGGCAAATGGGTTTTAAATATAGTGTCCCAGGGATACAGATTTAATTTCCACACGTTACCATCTCCAAACGGGTGGCCACACCTGCCCCCAAATCGGTGGGCAGAGGCTCAGAAACAAGTACTTTCCCTCCTAAACATGGGGGTAATTCAGCTAGTACCAGAAGAGGAAAAGGGACAAGCTTTCTATTCCAGACTTTTCCTGGTACCCAGAAAAGACAAATCATGGCGTCCAATTCTGGACCTGTCTACTCTAAACACTTTTCTGGACATTCCAAATTTCAAGATGCCGACTCTTCACCAGTTACTTCCTATGCTAGGCAAAGATGCCTATTTGGCAACTCTAGATTTAAGAGAGACTTACCTGCATATCCCACTCAGGGAATCTTGCAGAAGATACCTCCGCTTCAAAGCAGGCTACTTGCATTATCAGTTCTCTGCACTGCCCTTTGGCTTATCTACTGCGCCCAGGGTATTTACAAAGTGCCTGGCTCCAGTAATTGCATTTTGCAGGCAAAGAAATATTCAAATATATCCATACCTGGACGATTGTCTAATTCAGGCAGAACCATTCTATTCTTCTAAAACATCTGGCATTTGTAAAAAGGGTTCTAACTTGTCTGGGGTACACCATAAATGAAAATAAATCACAACTGGTACCCTCTCAAAAATTACATTCCTGGGTGCAAGCTTGAATACAACTGCCCAGATGGCTTTTCTAACACCAGAAAAGCAAATTCATTTGGTGACTTACTTCAAACAGGTGGCCACAAAAACCCTGCTATCTGCAAGACAAATACTGCAAGCCTTGGGGTTCATGGCCTCCTGCATTCTTCTAATTCCATATGCAAGACTGCATATGAGGAAACTTCAGCGGTACTTAAAAAGTTTATGGAGTCAGCATTGTCACAGCCTGGAAACAATGCTTCCTATCATACCTTGCCTGCAACTAGAGTTCCTATGGTGGGCAGAGGCCTGCCACCAAAACAAGGGACTGCCATTCCACACCACCCCCTGCTGCCCAAACCCTAACTACAGATGCATCAGACTACGCATGGGGGACTCATCTGGCAGGGGAGTACATTCAGGGCAAATGGAGCCCAAATCAAATGCACCTTCATATCAATCAAAAAGAAATGCTAGCTGTACAGAATGCACTGACAACCGTCAAGGATTACCTTAATCCATGACAACTAATGGTAAAGATGTACAACACCACAGTTATGTGGTACATAAACAAGCAGGGGGGTACACATTCCTACCCCATCTGCAGACTAGCCATGGCATTGTGGAACACAACCTTGAGCTATCCAGTACAACTACAAGCTCAATTCCTGCCAGGAAAGTTGAATACTCTGGCAGACGAACTAAGCAGAAATCTCATGGACCCACCCGAATGGAAACTGGAACCATGGATTTTCAACATGTTGACACGCATATGGGGGAGCCCGGACATAGATCTTTTTGCCTCACCCCAGAACTACCAGTTGGACAAATTTTGCACAAGAACTCCTCACAAAAAAAGCCTGGAAAAGTGGATGCTCTGTCCTTCAGCTCCATCAGTCTATGCCTTTCCCCCTGTGCCTCTGCTCTCCAAAGTTCTATTAAAAGTCAAACAGGACAAACCAAAAATGATTTTGATTGCTCCAGACTGGCCTAGCCAGCACTGGTACCCACTCCTATGCAGTCTGTCACAAATTTCTCCATGGCACCTGCCTCAAACACCTTCCTTACTGTCTTAGCAGGAGAACCAAATTCTGCACCCTCCGCTCCAAACATTGAATCTTGTAGCTTGGCTAATAATTTAAATTCTTCCTTAGCATCCCTCAGCAAATTTGTGATGGATGTCTTTTTGGAGGCGAGAAGACCTAGTAATAGAAAATCTTATGCTGACAAATGGAAAATATTCTGTGCCTGGAATCAGTCTCAAGAGATGAGCACAGCAGCACCCAATTTACCTCAGATTTTGCAATACTTAACTGAGATGCTTCACAAGGGCCTGTCTTTTTCTTCCATAAAAATCCATGCCTCAGCCATTTCAGCTCATTACAACACAGAATCCCCCCTCTTCTCTCATCTTCTGCTAAAGCAGTTTCTCAGAGGGGCCAAAAACTTGAGACCTCCCAGGAGAGCTCCAACCCCTGCCTGGGACCTTAATTTTATATTGGAGAAACTCGCTCTACCTCCATTCGAGCCAGCTGCTACTGCAGACTTAAAATTCCTTTCCTGGAAAACAGCCTTCCTTTTAGCAATCATTTCAGCTAGAAGGATCTCTGAATTACAGGCCGTTATGGCAGTGGAGCCTTTCATCATCTTTCATGCGGATAGGGCGTCACTCAGGACCAATCCATCCTTCATGCCCAAGGTGATATCCAGTGTGGCTCTTAATCAGTTCATTCATTTGCCAACTTTATTTCCCAATCCACAGAACAAGGGGGAGCAGATTCTGCATTCATTGGATGTACACAGACAGCTTAGATTTTACTTGGACAGGACAAAATCTCGAAGAAAATCTGAACAACTGCTGGTAGCATTTGCTGCAGGGGCAGAGAGAAAGGCTATTTCAAAGCAAACCATTTCTAAATGGATAAATTATTGTACTCATTTCTGCTATAAGCACCATGGAAAACCTGTCCCCCAGGGGATCAGATCCCATTCCACCAGAGGTGTTCCTACCAGGGATATTTTAGAAGCTGCCACCTGTAGTTCAGTTCATGCTTTCACCAAACATTATCATTTACCAATTTTTTCTAAATCCAGAGCTGGCTTTGCCACTGCTGTTTTGCAGGGCCTTATAGCCGGTCCTAATGCTGTATAAATCCATCCTCCCAACCATAGCTTTGGGAATCTACCCAAATGTAATGACTGCAACAGTGAAACACGAAGAACATAGTACAGTTGTGTACACTTACCATAAATGTAGCTGTTCGAGTGTATTCACTGTTGTAGTCCTGGATACCCTCCCTCCAGTCCCCTGTTTTTCTCTTACTATGCCTCTACTTTCTTTTACTACACTTAAAAGCCTTTTTGGTGTATTTGCTTTTGTTTGGAGGTATATATATTTTTGTGTTTTTAATTATTTATATATTTTGCTCCCCATTTGGGGGGGCACCTGACATCTGGGGCAAAAAAAACTGATGTAATGGCGTTGGCTGCATGTTTTATACCCCTGACGACCTGACGTCATGGAAGAAGGGACAGCAACCGGCCTTGGGACCCGACTTTGTTAATCAGGCCGACTGAGGGCAACCTGCCAGCAAATTACCCAAATGTAATGACTGCAACAGTGAATACACTCTAACATCTACATTTATGGTAAGTGTACACAACTAAAAAAATCTATGTTGTGTGGTTCAGGTTTTCCATTTTTCTCAGGTATCCTGTGTGTGGAGAGTGTGTTGAGGAGATGGAAAGAGTACTATGAGGGGTTGATGAATGAAGAGAATGAGAGGGAGAGAAGGCTGGATGATGTAGGGATAGTAAATCATGAAGTACAATGGATTAGCAAGGAGGAAGTAAGGATAGCTATGAAGAGAATGAAGAATGGAAAGGCTGTTGGCCCAGATGACATACCTGTGGGAAGCATGGAGGTGTTTAGGTGAAATGGCAGTGGAGTTTTTAACCAGATTGTTTAATGAAATCTTGGAAAGTGAGAGGATGCCCGAGGAATGGAGAAAAAGTGTTTTGGTACCGATTTTTAAGAATAAGGGTGATGTGCAGAGCTGTAGTAACTACAGAGGGATAAAACTGATCAGTCACAGCATGAAGTTATGGGAAAGAGTAGTGGAAGCAAGGTTAAGAAGGGACGTGATGATTAGTGATCAGCAGTATGGTTTCATGCCAGGAAAGAGCACTACAGATGCGATCTTTGCTCTGAGAGTGTTGATGGAGAAGTACAGAGAATGTCGGAAGGAGTTGCATTGTGTTTTTGTAGACTTGGAGAAAGCATATGACAGGGTGCCTAGAGAGGAGTTGTGGTATTGTATGAGGAAGTCAGGAGTGTCAGAAAAGTATGTAAGAGTGGTACAGGATATGTACGAGGGTAGTGTGACAGCGGTGAGGTCTGCAGTGGGAGTGACGGATGCGTTTAAGGTGGAGGTGGGGTTACATCAAGGATCAGCTCTGAGCCCTTTCTTATTTGCAGTGGTGATGGACTGGTTGACAGACGAGATCAGACAGGAGTCCCCGTGGACTGTGATGTTTGCAGATGACATTGTGATCTGTAGTGAGAGTAGGGAACAGGTGGAGGAGACCCTGGAGAGATGGAGATATGCTCTAGAGAGAAGAGGAATGAAGGTCAGCAGGACTAAGACAGAATATATGTGTGTGAATGAGAGGGAGGATAGAGGAATGGTGAGGATGCAAGGAGTAGAGGTGGCGAAGGTGGATGAGTTTAAATACTTGGGGTCAATAGTTCAGAGTAACGGTGAGTGTGGAAGAGAGGTGAAGAAGAGAGTACAGGCAGGATGGAGTGGGTGGAGAAGTGTGTCAGTAGTGATTTGTGACAGACGAGTACAGAAAGGGAAGGTCTACAAGAGGGTAGTGAGACCAGCTATGTTATATGGGTTGGAGACAGTGGCATTGACAAAAAGGCAGGAGTTTGAGCTGGATGTGGCAGAATTAAAGATGTTAAGATTTGCACTAGGTGTGACGAGGGTGGACAGGATTAGGAATAAGTATATTAGAGGGTCAGCCCAGGTTGGAAGGTTTGGAGACAAAGCCAGAGAGGCACGATTACATTGGTTTGGACATGTGCTGAGGAGGGATGCTGAGTATATTGGGAAAAAGATGCTAAGGATGAAGCTACCAGGTAACAGGAAAAGAGGAAGGTCTAAGATAAGGTTTATGGATGTGGTGAGGGAGGACATGCAGGTGGTTGGTGTGACAGAGCAAGATGCAGAGGACAGGAAGAAATGGAAACAGGTGATCTGCTGTGGCGACCCCTAACGGGAACAGCCAAAAGAAGATGATGATGATCATGTGTGTATAGGACTAAAAAAAAAAAAAAAAAGATTTTAAATTCTCCTTTGGATAGAGATTTAGTTTTTGGTCCCTCTATTGCAGAGGTTATTAAAATGTAATGAGCGTGTAAGCTGACACAGGGAATCTCTCCAAATTTTCAGCCCTCGTTCTCTAAATTTTGCAAGGGATTTTCTGTACTACGTTCTCTAAATTTTGCAAGGGATTTTCTGTACTACTTCCAGTTTTTGGCAAGAAACAAACTAAACGGTCTCTGTAGAATGCTGGTTAATAAATGTTTAAAAAACAGTGGCAGGGAGATTCCATTCCAAAAAGAAGTCAGAACCCTCCTCCCAAGAATAAAGAACAATCATATGAGGCAGAGTGACTGTAGAGGGGACACCCTCCCCATCCTTGTTCCTGTTTTCCTTTTCACTGATAGGGTACTTGCGAAGATTCATAATGAATCCTCGAAGGTCATTGTGGTGTCTCCCTTCTAGCCTAAGCAACAGTGGATGTTCTTTGTGTTTCACTGTTGCAGTCATCACACTTGGGTTATTTGCCTGCAGGTAGCCCTCAGTCAGCCTGAATACCAGAGCCTTGGGATTTCTGCATCTGATGCTGTTGCCTTTTCCATGACGTCAGGTCATCAGGGGTATAAAACATGCAGCCAACGCCATTACATCAGCATTTCTTGCCGCGTGGGAGCCCGAAGCAGAAGCAGTTTGCAAGTGCCAGTCAGCAGCTACATGAAATTTTCGTTTTTTGAGTTTCATACCTGAAGTCTTCTAAAGCTAAATAACCCATTGGGGATCCTTTTTTCTTGCTCTAACCGATGTCATAAAAAGTTAACAATTGTCTTGCCTGTGGAAAGCAAATACCTCTCAGAGATTTTCATTCTTACTGCATCACCTGTTTATACCCAGACCACAATGTCTCTCGCTGTCGGTTTTGTGCCTTGTTTAATGCCCAAACTATTCGTCGTCGGGCTATCTTTGTTACTAAATTATTTCGCTCCCATTCTCTGCATTCCGTAATGTCTTCGATAAGCTATCTGACTCCCGATCTTTCGAAAAAAAGTAAGGATAAAGATAGAGACCGCATAGATCCAAAACTGCCGACGACTCTTCCTTTAAACTTGTCGCCAGTCTGCCGGTACTCAGTGAGGCACCTTTGCAGTCCCTGATACCAGCTTCTACAGATTCGCAGGCCTCTGCTGAGACCCATTTGGAGTCAGGTATGCTGCGAGATGCTTCGACTATGGAACCTGCGGATGTCTCTACCTTGGATGGGTCCGGAGCCACTGTGCAGGCACCGGCTTCTGAGGGTGTATTCCAACCTTCCGATGTTCGTATTAAGCCGACAACTTCGTTTTTTACTAAAACTACTGAGTTTCTAAGCCCAGAGTTCGCACTATGCCTAGAAAACCGATGACCAAAGGGCATGCTCAAGCTCCCATACCACAGAAACAAATACTTAGAATGGCTGAAGATCTTATAACTTTAATTGAGGGAAGCCAGCCTTACCCCTCTAAAAGACAAAGAATTGATTTTCCTTCTGATTCTACAGACCATGAGTCAGATGACTGTGATCCCTCTGATTACCAGGACATACCCTTATGTACCTATGAGGCTTCAGATGCAGAGGATTCCATTCCCTCAGCCTCCTCTCCAGAGGATTTTTCTTTTGGTGAGACCTTGCATACCTTAAGAGAGCATTTCCGCTGGGAATGCCAGGACTATCCTCAGTCCAAAAAGAGACTAAGAAAAATTTTAGACTTGCCTCAGCACAGGCCTCTAACTATACCCCTTGTCCTGGATATTGTAAATGATGTCTTCATGGAATCCAGTCTTACTCCTGATACTTTACCACCAGCTCCTAGAAAGCCTGACCGGTACTACAGAGTACCTGACTCTCACAAAATTTTTTTTAAGAATTCCACTGCGGATCCAGAGACCATTTCACAGGGACCTAAAGGCATTAAGGCTACTACAGCCAAAAATCACACCCCTTCGGACAGGGATGATAGAGCTTTAGACAGATGCGGTAAGAAGGTATAAACCTCTGCAACTCCTGCCATCAGTGCTTTGAATTGCCAATTTCACATGTTGAAGTACCAGCAACATATTATGGAACTAATTAAACAAAAAATGTTGTTGCTTCTAGATTGTACAGAAAGTAAAGATTTACAAGAGTTAATACATTCTGCAAACCAAGTTAGTAAACATACTTTGCAGTGTGGTTTTGATGCCTTAGAAGCATCTTGCAGGGCTGTTGTCACTGGGTCTATACTGAGAAGGCATGCTTAGCTGAAGGAACAAATCTTGCCAGACCATGTCAAAGCAAAATTACTAGATGCCCCATTAAGCCAGGAACATTTGTTTGGCACAAAAGCAGAAGGTTCTTAAAAAGATGGAGGAAAAAGCTAAATCTATGCAAACTGTTAGATTTCTTACAGGTGCAGCCACCTAGATTCAGTAGGCATTGGCCTTCTGAAAACTGGTCCTTTAGAGTCCCTCCTAGGCCTTCTCAGTCCAATCCCAGGGGAAACAGACCACCAAGACTACAGTCTCAGGGTATGCAGAGATCTAAACAATGGAGTGCTCCCACCTCAAAAACAGGGACCCCCTTATGGAAAAAGTTCCCAGTGACTTTTCTTTCATCCTTCCCAGCCATGCCCAAGTACTTGCACCTCTAAGAGGAAAACTCCCCCTTCATGCAAAAAACTGGCTGTCCATTACCCAGGACCGATTGGTTCTAAACATTGTATCCCAGGGATACAGATTCTATTTCCACTCACTGCCAACCCCAAGCGGGTTGCCAGACCTTCCTCCAAACCAGTGGGCAGAGGCTCAAAAGAAAGTACTCTCTCTCCTCAATATCAGGGCTATTCACCTTGTTCCAATAGAACAAAGAGGACAGGGTTTCTTCCCAGACTGTTCCTGGTGCTCAGAAAAGAGAGCTCTTGGTGTCCAATCCTGGATCTGTCAATTCTCAACACCTTCCTCGTGGTCCCAAAATTCAGAATGCTTACACTGCCTGGCTAGTCACCCTAGACTTAAAAGAAGCTTATCTGCACATCCCCATAAGGGAATCTTGCAGGAAATATCTACGTTTCAGGGCAGGCTGTATGCACTATCGGTTCTCTGCACTTCCCTTTGGCTTATCTACTGCACCCAGGGTATTCACAAAGTGCTTGGCTCCAGCCATTGCATTCTGCAGGCAGAGAAATATTCAAATTTACCAAACTTGGACGATTGCCTGATTCAGACAGACAGTCAGGAATTGCTGCTTCAGCACTTGGCATTTGTAAAGACAGTCCTAACTTCTCTGGGTACACCATCAATGAAAAGAAATCACAACTGGTGCCCAGCCAAAAGATTGTATTCCTGGGAGCAAACTTGAACACAACTTGCCATATGGCATTCCTCACTCCAGAAAAACAGGTCTATTTGACAAACTACTTCAAATTAATGGCCACCAAAACCCAGCTGTCTGCAAGAAAAATACTGCAAGCCCTAGGGTTCATGGCCTTATGCATTCTACTAATTCCATATGCATGACTGCATATGAGGAAACTTCAGTGGTACTTAAGTGTCTGGTGTCAACATTCTCAGGACCTGGAAACAGTGATTCCTATCATTCCTTATCTAAGGGCAGAGTTCCTTTGGTGGGCAGACGCATGCAGCCACAACAAGGGACTTCCTTTCACTCAACCCCTCACTGTCCAAACCCTGACAACAGATGCATCAGACTTTGCATGGGGGTCTCACATGGCAGGCAAACACATTCAAGGCAAATGGAGCCCAGGACAAATTCCCCTGCATTTCAATCAAAAAGAAATGTTAGCTGCACAAAATTTTCTGACAGCCTTCAAATACGCTATCCTCCCAGAACAACTCCTGATACAGACTGAAAAACACCACAGTTATGTGGTACATAAACAAGCAGGGGGGAACTCATTCCTACCCACTCTGCAGGTTAGCCATGGCCCTATGGAACACAGCCTTGAGCAACCAAGTGCACCTGCAAGCTCAATTCCTGCCAGGCAAACAAAATTCATTGGCAGACTACTTGAGCAGAAATCTACTGGACCCACAAGAGTGAAAACTAGAACCGAACTCAGTGGGGGACAACAGAGATGGACCTCTTTGCCTCCCCCCCCCCAAAACCATCAATTGAGCAAATTTTGCACCAGAAATCCTCACAGCAAAGCGTGGAAAGCGGATGCCCTATCCTTTACATGGGAAACCTCTCAATTCATGCGTTTCCCCCTCTGCCCCACCTCTCAAAAGTACTACTCGAGATCAAACAGGACAGACCAAGGACAATCCTTATTGCCCCAGACTGGCCACACCAGCACTGGTACCCACTCCTATGCAGTGTGACAGCAGTGACACCCTGGCACCTACATCAGACAACCCACCCTGCTGTCCCAGCAGGAGGGGCAGATTTTGCATCCACAGCTGCAAACCCTAAACCTTGCAGCCTGGCTTATCGCCTGAATACACCACCAGCAACCCTCAGCCAACAGGTGCTAGACGTCACCCTTGAAGCCAGAAGGCCTAGTACTAGGAAATCCTATTGTGAAAAGTGGAAAAGATATTCATCTTGGAGCCAGTCTCAGGGAAAGGACACAGCCGTGCCCACCTTACCTAAAGTCCTAGATTTACCTAGCTGAGCTGCTCCAAAGAGGCCTATCCTTCTCATCCATTGATTCATTCCTCTGCCATCTCAGCTCATTACAATACTGAGCCATCTCTCTTTTCTCACCCTCTCATCAAACAGTTCCTGAGAGGCGCTAACAATATAAGGCCCCCTAGGAGAGCTTTCACCCCTGCCTGGGACCTTAACTTTGTACTAGAGAAGCTCACCCCCCCCCCCCCCCCCCGCCCCTTCAACCTGCTGCTGCAGCAGACTTAAAATTCCTCTCTTGGAAAACTGCCTTACTTCTAGCCATCACTTCAGCAAGAAGACTGTCTGAGTTACAGGCACTAATGACTGTGGAACCCTTCATTATTTTTCATGCTGACAGGGTTTCCCTCAGGACTAACCCATCATTTATGACCAAGGTGGTATCCAGTGTGGCTTTAAACCAATACATCCATTTGCCAACCTTTTTCCCTAATCCTCGGAATAAAGGGTAAAGGATCCTGCACTCCTTGGATGTGCACAGACAGCTCAGGTTCTACCTTGACAGGACTAAACCTTTCAGAAAATGTGACCTGCTGCTAGTCAGCTTTGCTACAGGGGCAGAGGGCAAGGCCATTTCAAAGCAAACCATTTCCAAATGGACAGCACACTGCATCCATTTCTGCTACAAATACCATGGAAATCCTATCCCACAGGGGATCAGAACTCATTCCACTAGGGCTACCTCAACCTCTACAGCATTTCTCAGGGAGTTCCTACTACGGACATACTGGAAGCTGCAACCTGGAGTTCTGTGCACACCTTCACCAAGCATTACCACTTACCTGTCTTTTCTAAATCCAGATTTAGATAAATTTGCCAAAGCAGTCTTACAAGGCCTGCTAGCCAGCACTAACATTTCTTGACTGCCTCCACCCTTCCTCAGCTTTGGGAATCAACCCAAGTGTGATGACTGCAACAGTGAAACACTAAGAACATAGTACAGTTGTGTACACTTACCATAAATGTAGATGTTTTGAGTATATTCACTGTTGCAGGCCTGGTTACCCTCCCTCCTGCCCCCTGTTTTTTCTATACTTTCTAGCTATCCTCTTTTTGGTCTTTTTTATGGCAATGGTATTTACTTTTCACTGGAGGTGTTCCATACCATTTAATAGCTTCCTATTTTGGGGGCTCCTGACATCTGGGGCAAGAAAAACTGATGTAACGGTGTCGGCTGCATGTTTTATACCCTGACGACCTGACGTTATGGAAGAGGCAACAGCATCCGATGCAGAAATCCCAAGACTCTGGTATTCGGGCTGACTGAGGGCTACCTGCAGGCAGATAACCCAAGTGTGATGACTGCAACAGTGAATACTCACGAACATGTACATTTATGGTAAGTGTACACAACTGTACTTTCTCCCTTCTTTTGGAATTGGCCAGGAGCAGTTACCACAGGCGTCTTTATAGACTCAGTCTGCTCTAACAAGTATAGGAGTGTTTTAACACGATGCATGTAGACCCCAAACACCTTCAACTGACTGCCTGTATGATAGGGTCTTAACTTTTATGCGACTGTTTACTGAGGACTTGCAGCAGGTACTAATAAGGACAAGAAAGCCTGCTACTAGAAGATCCTATATAAGCAAATAGAAAAGGTTTTCCAGTTGGTACCAACAGCATAACTATTGCACATTCAGGGCCAGCATTTCTCTGATTTTGCAATACTTCCACGAGTTACTTTTCTATGGTCTGTCTTACTCCTCTGTCATTGTTCTTTTGTCAGCCATTTCAACATGTTTGGCCATGGACCTCCCTCTTTGTAGAGCACTCTCACGCCTATATGTTTTTGAAAAGGGCATTGCATGGAGATCCAAGAAAACTGGTGGCTTCTCCTTCGGATCATAATTTTGTGTTGAAGAAGCTAACATTGGCTCCATTTGAACCAGTTTATCTGGCTAGCATGAGGTTATTAACATGGAATACAGTTTTACTGATTGCCCTGACATCTGTAACAAGACTATCCGAGTTGTAGGTTGTTGTAGTGTAGCAATCCTATCTCATTTGCCACAGTGTTGTTTTTTTTTTTTTTAAATTAAGCTTTCTTTCATACATAAAGTGGTGTCTGAGTTTACTTTAAACAAAACCATTCGTCTACACTTGAACCCAAAAAGGTGTGGAAGAGGGATACTTCATACCATGGACATCCACAAACAACTCTGGTATTTTCTTGACTGAACAAAATCTTTCAGAACTTCCCATCAGTTTTTCATTTATGACCTGTGTCAAAACAAACTTTCCAAATGCTTGCCCCAGACTGTTAATTTTTTGTATTTTCTCCGCAACAAAACTATCCCAGGAAAGTTTAAGGCAGACTCAACCGCTTCCTTGGCTTCATCTATGTCTTTTTTGGAAAGGGAGTGATTCTAGAAGTATTCTAGAAGCTGCTACTTGTCCTTGTGCAAATACTTTTAAAAATCACTACAAGCTAGATTCCTTTTCTATATCTAGGTAAGGCTTTGCTAGGACCATTCATTCCCCAGAGGCTCCTTGACCTTTCCTGGTAAGGCTTTGCTTGGACCATTCCCCAGAGGCTCTTGGACCTTTCCCTGTAAGGCTTTGCTAGGACCATTCCCCAGAGGCTCCTGGACCTTTCCTGGTAAGGCTTTGCTAGGACCATTCCCCAGAGGCTCCTGGACCTTTCCCTTTCCACCTCCCAGATGTTCTAAGCTGTAGTAATGCACCTCCTGTATAGAGTACCTCTGTCAGTTGACATCAACACTCTGAAGGGCTTGGCACCCAAGCTTAGCTCGAGCTGCCTAATGGTTTGGGTGAGTGGAAGGCACACCGAAGCTTTGGAAGCTGGCTGGCTGTTATACCTTTAGCAGGATATAACCCTTGTAGCATAGGCTACTGCAGCAGTAATTATTCAAACATCTGTTGTTAAGGTAAGTTTTCTTATGCAGCTGTACTATCCATAAGCCAAACTGACAGTCCATCCTCCTGGTACTGAATTATCCTCTTCATTTTACAGACCTTTTGCCACAGCTGTTATAGTACTGTAGTAACTAAATGTCTGTGCAACACAGGCATGCAGATAAAATAAAATCTGTTTCCAGTATAAAGGTGCTGTATCAGTGTAATATACAGACCCAAACAGAATTGTTAGTAAGAGAATTACCCAGGTTCTCTTAGGGCAGTAAACTGACAATGTAAACAATGACCATTGTACTTCGTGGGGAGGGCATGCTCACATTAAAACACTAAACCTTATGTTTTTGATTCACCTGAATTTTTCTGGAATTACATCGTAAAGCCTTAAGGGATTGAATCTTGCTAGTTTCTACCATGCTGTCTATTTGCAAGCTCGTGGCAAGGTTCTTTTCACTTGTGTAGTGGGTAAACGCTTTCTGAGCAAGCAAACCGTGATGAGTTCTATTGCTGCATTGGTCAGAAATTTATATAAAGGTAAATGACGAGTCAGTATTTCATTTGTAGATGGGTTCTTTAGTACTGCAAGTAGGACTTTGGACGGACAGGGGAACTGTCTTCAAAGAGTAGGTCTTGTGTTTCAGATACAGCTCACAATTACAGTATTATTTTTTTCTTTTCCTGAACCAAACAGCAGCAGTATCATTATATTTGCCTAGATTCTTCATTATTGGAACTGAGCATGCAAATTGTGCTGCTCCAAACAATAATGTGTTTATAATCCACAGTTATAGAAGTCTGCTTTGCGTGGAAAGCATCACCGTCAAATTGCAGAGATGATGCTGGCCATTGCCTTAAGCAGAAGTTGACTTTTGTCTGATGTAATGACAACATTAAGAGGCAACACCTATCATTACTGAAGTATCAGATTTATTTTGTTTCACAGGTTGTTTTAGACTGGTCTGTAAAAATCCTTTCAGTCACTTCCATGGGTAATCCAAGAAGTGATTACAGTTAACACATTATCAGCAATTTGTAATTTTCAGACATTTCAAAGCAGCATTTCTTTATGCAGTTTATACTACAAATATCATTTAATCTATAGAAAGAATAGTGTAAGTTAAACTGTTGCATACAAGCATTTATGTGTGTGTGTGTGTGTTGTGTATATATCTATATAAAATATGTGCATGTATATGTGTATCGATTTCTTTAACAAGGGTCAGTAGTGATGTTTGAGACTGAACTGGTTATGCATTGTAAAAGATAAGGAAGACTATGACTGGCTCTGTAATCGTAACCAGCTTCTTAATCATTCAACAAATGGATGTTGACAACTTGATCCAGGGGTGAAGCCCAAGCACGGTCATTGCTTATACTGTTTACAAGCTATGTCTTAGGGAATGTTACAGGCATGAGCAGAAGGAACATTTTGAGTCATAAAATATGGCCTCTTGATTTCCCATAGTGGTTGAGGTTTACCCTAGTCACCGAGGAGGAACAAATAGGTCAAAGACTTCTTGTCTCCTGAGCATCAAATATGTCATTTAGGCAAAACAGGGGGATGCTTGGTGGCTAAATTAGGGAATGGGAGCAAAAAAAAACCTCATCAAAGTCATTGTCTTTGGATCAGTTCTTTTAGTACTTTGTAGTTTCTGACCTTCAGTCCTGTATGACAAAAAATGACCGATAAATAGCAAAATGTTCTTTGGTTCTCACTAAATCTTCCATCTTATTACAGCAGTACTTTTTTTCCTTCCGTTTAAAACTCACATATTATAAGCTTTCAGAGCTTCTCTTAGGATATGCAGAAATGTAGCATACTGTACCTTTTTAAGGCTTCTTGGATATTCCACGCACACACAAAGGAATTCACTTTCAAGTGCTGCCATTTCCTGTCTTTGGACAGATTATCCTGTTGATAACAGATTTTTTCTGGTGGCTGTAGCAGCTTTTTTCTTCTGTGTGCTTTTCCCTGCCCCTGCCTGCTGTCCTTCACACCACCCCCAACTGGACTTGGGCCAGCATGTTCCTTGGGGGAAAGGATTTCCTCAGAGATCAGAATCCTTGGGGTGAAACGCTTTTAGAGGGGCTGTCATCCAGGCAGACCTTGGGCAAGTTTGGTGCATATGTTTTGATCCTAACATTGATGCATGTGTTTAATTTTATGACTACTCTAATCTACCCTTGGCTGGAGATGTAGGTAAATAAATGTCTGCTCTACACTTGGGTGCTCACCCCATGTCACCCCTGCAATGGGCCCTTCCCATATGACAGCATCCGTGTTCTCCATGGGGGATCATGTCTGTGGTGGTGGCCTGTACGTGTTACAGCACTCTCATCCAAGCGTCAAGCTCCTGCACTGCTAGTTGAACTTAGGCTAAAGACAGTGCGTCCCTCAGTACTTCTGGAGCAGTGCTGTAGCTGCCCATTTCTTGATGTAGTGCTGTAGCTGCCACAATCCTCGGATTCGGCGCCTCTCAATGCCTCTGGAGCAGTGCTGCAGCTGCCGCATTTCTCGGTGCGGTGCCCCTCAGTGCCTCTGGAGCAGTGCTGTAGATGCCCCATTTCTTGATGCATTGTGTAGCTGCCCCATTTCTTGGAGCAGTGCCCTCATTGCCTCTGGAACAGTGCTGTAACTGCCCTATTTCTTGGAGCAGTGCCTTCAATGCCTCTGAAGCAGTGCTGTAATTGCCCCATTTCTCGGCGCAGTGCCGTAGCCATCCCATTTCTCTAACAAATGATAAATGAGTTAGATTCACAGGTTAAGTTTATGACCAAGGAAGATACTGAATAGCTCAGCCATATCCTACAATATAAGTGGGTGATGAGCAGTGTCTGCAGTTAACTGTACTAACCCCACATATAGTAAGTGAAAATTTATCGTCCCCATCCAGTCATTCTGACAGGTTTTGAAGGTTGTCAGGCAATTATTACTGCTCTTAATTTGTAAGGAGAACCCTAATCTTTCAATTTCTTTTAGATTATTTCTGAAAGCATGCAAGAGTTGGTATCCATAAATAATCATAATGAGTTGTGGTGTTACATACAGTCAGCTTCGCCATGTTTGTTTTCAGACTGTGCAGTGAAATACAGAAAATCTTCTCATGATACATGCAATATGAGAGTCTGAGGCAAACAATTCTATTCTTAAAGAGAAACATACTTTTATTGCACATAGCTTCCACTGAGTCGCATGTTGCCAGTGTTTGGCTCTGTATTTATTGAAACCCTGTTGCCCATACATCCTAGCACTTAGCCTTGCCACCCTTTATAGTGAAGGTTTGTGCCCCACCTCTAGGGATAATTTTAAGTCCAAACAGCAGTTAGAAACAACAATTTCTTTCATTGCAACTGTTAAAATGAGTTGTTTGTAAGTTTCTAAATGTGGATACAATAGTAAGAGGTACCACCACGATCTGTAGTCTTCAGAATAACCAGGTCCCAACAAATGAGCACAATAAAAATCCAAAACACTTTATTATATAAAGGAATAAGCGCTTTCGCCTAGTGCTAGCTACGCTTCTTCAGATACATTTACAAAAGTAACACCACACTTAAATACATATCTTTTTGGTGGGATCATTAACCAATGAACCTATTGTTGCACCAATCAAGTACAGTAATTGTCCTACATTTCAATTAGTTGCATTTAATTCAAAAATAACTGAAGTTAACAGGCCTTTCAAAACAAAAATAGGAAAACTTTATCATACATCAAAGCAGCATCACTCATTGTCAAATGTGTGTACCACGATCGTTATGATATTAATAAGATAGTTTAGTGTCCACATATTAAAAGACTAATCCGTAGTCTATCATAAAAGGTAAAAAAGAAAATATAATCATAAAATGAATGGTAAAAAACATACCCAACTAGGCATATATATACATCATATAGCATAAGATCCCATTGATATTCGGACATGATAAATGTCCTGAAGTCAAATGTAAAGCAAGGAGCTACAAAGCGATCGTCGCTAGAGTGCAAGGCCTGGCAACAAGTCTATAGACATAGGTCTGGCCGCATCTCAATCCCCAGAAACCGACAATTGTGACAACAACAACCATTACAATGAACAACCGTACTATAACAAAAGACCTCAAAAGATGCTAAAATCAGCTGTCATGAAACGATACTAAAACCCCCTTGACAATCGGACAAAAAGAGTCCTGAGGTCAAATATGAGGCAAAACAAAATAAAAAATAAAAATGATTGTCACTAGAGTGCAAAGCCTGGCAACAAGTCCTTAGATACGAATCTAGCCGCATCTCAGTCCCCAGAAGCTAACAATCGTAACATTAACGGACGCCACTGAACAATCATATTATAATGAGAAATCTTATACATGCTAGAGTCAACTGACATAAGGCAATACCAGATAAGCCTAAGGCTGGTTACAAACAATAGCATAAATAAGCCCATATGACAACAGCATGTTGTTACCTCCAAATTACGTGATAGATAAAGAATAAAAAATATAAAAAATGTATAATAAAGGAAGATGAGGACTAAGCCTTATATCTATACGACTATAGCTCTACATTAAATTATATATAACTCAGAGAGGTCCAGGTTATAATGAACCATGGACTATAACTCACAACCATGCTCGCTACATGGAAACATCTATAAAGATACCCACTAAAAATAAATTAAAATATTACAACACAAAACATTAAAAGTATGTATATGCAGAGTGTATATTCATTTATAAAATGCATAGTCTAAAGGATATATACGTAGACAAGAAAGGAAGAAAGTTAAACTGACATTCAATAATGCCCACTTCCATGGTCAACTATCCATATATATTGACATTATATAGACCTGCAGTAATACAAACATAGATTACTTAGGCTCATTTCCAGAAATCTAGTAGGACTCCATATATAACTAGTAACAGATATTAGTCTATAAATGTATTGTACATCAAGATAGCAATCATTTTATTCAAACAGTATAAACAATATAAATAACATCCTGGATGTTACATTACTTCCTCTCCACTAACACAGGTTTAATGGAAATAGAGTTGTTTAACCCTGGGGGTAAATGCGCTGCTAGCTTCAAAGTCCAATGCAGCTCAGCTCTGGCTAAAGCATTCTCATTGTCACCCCCTCTCTTACTTATTATCAAAACTTGCAACACTCTAAAAGTAAAGAAGTGTGTGTGACATTCTTTCACATGTCTGGCCAAAGCATTGGTTTCATCTTGTCTACGGATATCGTAGAGATGGTCATAAATACGATCCCTTAGCCTCCTCTTTGTCAACCCTACATAGAAGGCTGTACATAATGAACATGTGGCTAAATACACTACATTTTTTGTATTGCAGTTAGCATAGTGGTTGGGTTGAAAGGTGAATTCCATGTAAGGATGTTGGTATGCTTGTATCTTGGAGAGATTATTACATCTATTGCACTGGTGACAAGGATACGTGCCTTTATTTACAATCTCTCCTAGAATCAAGTTGCTAGAACCTTTAATATTGGTAACATGTTGGTCATTGCATAGCAGCGACTTAAGGTTATCGCTATTCTTATAGCAAAACCTGGGCCTAACACCAACAATATCTCTAACCTGTTTATGTATGGTAAGAACATTCCAATTCTTGTTTACTATCTGTCTTATTCTTTCAACATCACTAGTGTATTTAATGGTGTAGTTCACCATATGGCCATATGTCTTGGGTTCATAGAACTTTTTATATGTATGCTGATCTGAAACCACTAAATCATGTTGATATATTGGTTCGATGTCACCTATAACCTCCTGTCTTATCTTCCTGACCATTAGTGAGTCATACCCTCTGTCCCTGAACAGAAGCTCCATTACATCGGCTTCTCTCAACAAATCTTGTTTATCAGGACATAGTCTGGATATTCTAGTAAACTGGCTTCTCACTATGCCCTGAAATGTATGCCTGGGATGCATGCTGTCGTATGCCAGTATTGCATTCTTCCATACAGATTTCCTGTAAAGGGTTGGTATAATATTACCTTCACTAGTTAACCTAAGTGTGACATCTAAAAAATGAATTTGTTCAGATGAATGTTCTTTGGTGAACCTCAGGAATTCTGTCGTAGATTCCAGGTATCTCAAAAAAACATCAAAACTTTCAATAGTGCCTTCCCATATGATAAGTATGTCGTCCACAAACCGTTTATAATATCTTATAAACTTAGATGACTCATGTTGAAATAAAAATAGTTGTTCCCACCAAAAGACCACTAAATTGGCGTAGGTATTTGCACAGGGGGTGCCCATGGACACCCCCCATGTCTGTAGAAAATACCTATCACCAAACATGAAGACGTTATTGTTCAAAATAATGTCTAATAACTGGCAAACTAGTATGATCCTGTCATTGGAAAAAGTTGTTTCCTTATGTAGTAGTTCTCTAACATACTGTATTCCGACATCATTCGGGATTGATGTAAATAACTTCTCTACATCCATAGTGATGAGGAAATATTGTGTATTGCCCAAATCAAGATGTATGCTGTTTAAGCTCTCTAACAGTTGGTACGTGTCTTTTAAAATGGTGGGGCAATTATTAACAACCGGTCGTAGAATATTTTCCAAGAAGATCGATATATGGGAGGTTATCCAACCTTCACCTGATACTATCGGTCTCATTGGTATGGGCCAGGCTTCTTTATGGATTTTAGGGAGCCCTTTCAAAACTGGTATGACCGGGTGAGGTTTTGAAAAATAGTCATGTAATTCTACACTGATTTGTCTACATAACAGGAGGTCATAGAGAGTATCCTTCACTGTTTGTATAATGGTTGACACTTTTTTGATGGATAAACTCTTATAGGTCGTTTCATCTGATAGCAAATTGGTCATACACGTCACATATTCTTTTGTGTCTAAAACAACAACACCCCCCCCCCCCTTTGTCAGCAGGTTTCACTATCACCATATTGTCAGTTCTTAGTTTAGCTAAAGCTTGGGTTTCACAGCTATTAAGATTGTAATATCTCCCTTTCTTGTGATGAGCATCTGAAAACAAAACATACAAATCTTTCCCACATAAGTCCAGAAAACATTCCACCATAGGAGGCATCGATGGCATGAAAGTACTTTTGTTTCTGTAGGGTAACAACGGCTCAGTCACCGTTGTACACTCACCATTATTAGAGAAAAATAGCTTCAGGCATAAACGCCGACAAAAAAGTCTTAAATCAACTAGCGATTCTACCAACGACGATGTAACCGCTGGAATAAAATTGAGTCCTCTATCTAGAAGACTGAGCGTGTGAGGATCCAAACAAGCACTGGAATAATTGAAAACCAAAGAAGTCAATATCTCATCTTTCTGTTTGGTACATTCTTCTCTTCCGAGAACTTCCGCTTTCTCGGCCCTCTGCTGTTGGAACGCCCCCTTTGATGTTGTGTGTATTTTTTCTGATACGGTAAAAAAAGGGGAGGAGCAGTGTCAGAGGCAGTGTTATTCTTAGGTATAGCTCCTAGATTACGATACCCATACAATGCTTCCTGATTGGGAGGGGGTGTGTCAGTATTAGGCAAATCAATAGGATCCAGGCTGCTGACTCTCGTAGATGATACATCGGCCTGGTTGGTTGAATGAATATTAGTGAAAGCCAGTGTGGAACTTGATGTAGCATTTATGGTATCTTTCATAACAATAGAAACTAGTTGATTATATGATTGTGTCTGTGCTGTTGGCCGATTATCCTGAGTTCTCGGCCAAACAAACACATGACCGTTCTGAAAATCATGAAAGTCCCTTCTTAATTTACGTTGCTTCGTTCTACCCAGTCTATCACTGAAAGATTTGACTTGTGTGAAGACAGAACACAGTTTCTCTTTGCAATACTCAGAGCTGAAGCGTTCTGTTAGTTTCTGATATAACGCATCAGTCTTACTACGAAGGTCCGTCTCTAACGGTGAAAAATATTTCAGTAGCAACTTCACATAATCAAAACCTAGATTTATGTTAAGGTCTTGCCACTGTTTAAGTAGAGATGGATGAGAGTCCCCATATGTAGGCATGCAGAAAACCCGCATGCCTCTGGGGACTACTTTATGAAACAAACAGGCTTCTAAATGTAATCTCTGCCATAAGTACCTATGCATTTGATATAAATTATCTTCCAAACATTTCAGCAGTTCATGAAATTCAGTCAAATTCTCACCAGTTTCTAGTGGTTGGGCAAAGCCCACAGCTTCCTTAAGATCCAAAGACAATAAAGGGTTAGATTCTTGCACAAATAACCCCGTCCACAGACGGGAAGTATCCCTCGACTCTGGAATGGAAGTAGCGGCAGGATTTATATTGTCCATCGTGTGCGTTGAGTTGTAGACAAAAAGCAATGCGGATGGTTTCTAAATGTGCCGAATAAAATATTGGCAATTGGGAATCTTAGATTTGACTGCACATATTTGTTGTAAACGAGACCACAGTAGATGAAATGCACTACATCATTAGTTTCCTTTTGTCAAGAGGAGCACTGTACTGAAGTACATTTTCAAGTCAATGCACTCCCTCTGTTTGGCCTTCTCTTCAGGGTTCAGTTTGACGTGCCAGTTGTACAAATTATAGATAAATGTGTAGCTGATATTTTTTAATTCCAGACAACTTTTGTATGTTGTTTGTTAATGATTTGACCAGTTGCATTCAAAAAAGAGTAGTATATATTTCCATGGGTGTGTACTAGGCTAATGACCATTAAGGCCTTTAAAAGCCTAGCCAAGCATCCTATTTGTGTCCCACAAGTTTGTGCCATATAGGTTATTTTAAAGGGGATTTTTAAGCTAGGGCAAGATTTGCAGGTTGTCTCTGTCAATTAGAGACACAGTTGCTAGGTCTGGGGTGCATTTTTATTCTCCATCCACCAGTCAAGGTTTTTCTTGAATAGGGTTAGGAAAGCACTCTACTTCATGTGGATGGGAAGCCTGTTTCATGGAAGGAGAATTCTCTGAGACACATACCTGTCCCTCCAAAATGTTCTTTTTATGTTGCAAGCAAAGTTTAAATCACTAGCTCTTGTGATTCTAATGCTGTACATTTTGTGTGTGAAATCCAACAATCGCTTTTGTAGAACACCTTTCAGTAGTCTGTAGGGCTTTGAGGGGATCTCCGTAGGGCATACTGTTAACATCATGTAGTTTTTTTTTTTTTTTTTTTTTTTTTTGTGAGGTGCCTTTGTGGACATTCCTGTTGTTGCATGTGTCAGTTAAGTTACATACCTAAGTGGGCATTGTACTCAATGATGGACCTGGTGGGGGACGAATACAGTGGAACAGGGACTTCCTTGGACCTAGATGCCATGTCCTTTCTTATAAGTTGAGCAGCTTAGAATGATTTCCTTACTACCTTAGACACATTTGGGCAAAAGTCAGGTTACAATCTACATATGTACCCAAATCCCTTTCTACTGGTTCTACTCTTAAAGGTATGTTATCTGTTAAGTAATTTCCTAGGGTAGCTGACTTCCCAAAGGGTATTATTATGCATTTTTGGCACAGAGCTTTAAACTGTGGCTTTGGCATCAGTCATTTGTTTGCATTAGTTCTTTCTGTAGGGTATTAGTGGCTTGGAGTGGTATAACTGCTCCTAATTTCCAGCCCTTTGCAGACTTGGTCATCCAGACACCCATGACATTGGCCTTGACTTCTGAGAAGTAAATGCCAAAAAGGAGCAGATCCAGCACAGAATTTTGAGGGACTCCACTTGAAACTGGTCTCTTTGTGTTAGTGGTCTCCAGTATCCTAAGTTCCTGGATTCTATTAGAGAGCCAGCTGGCTAAAGAAATAATAGTTTGAGACCAGTGGCCTCAAACTCACTTACCTGCTCTTTGGAGTTTGATGCCTTACCACTAGACCATGTTGGCATAAGGCTGATGTTCATTGTGTTTCACTGTTGCAGTCCTTACAAATGGGTTATCTGGCTCCTGGTAGCCCGCAGTCGGCCAGAATATCAAAGTCCTTGGTATATGATGTCGGCTGCCTCTGGAACAAGCCTGATGCCAGGATGTCCGGTATAAAGGCAGGCAGCCAACATCATTTTCTCAGTCTTTCTTGCCGCGGAGCCCAAAGCAGAAGCAATTTGCATGAGTGCCGGTCAGCAGATTAGAAGTCAGAATACAAAAAGAAGGTAAAGTTGAAGACCTACTCAGATAAGTACCCCATTGGTGTCCGTTTTTTCTTGCTTTAACGAATGTCAGAGAAAATTAATGACTGTCTTGCCTGTGGAAACAGATTCCACATTGTGATTTTCATTCTTACTGTATTACTTGTTTGGGCCTTGAGCACGACGTCCCAAATTGTGATCTCTGTGCTTCTTTCAACCCACGTACCATACGCCGTAGAGCTAGGAGTTTGTATAAGCACTTCAGAGTTTGGCCTGAGTTTGTTGGTATGGCGACTTCTGGTCTCCCGACTTCGGATGTGCCTAAGAAGCGCAAGGATAAGGACCGCAACAGGCCTAGGATTAAACTAACCGACAACATCCCTATTAAGTTGATTGTCGGTTCAGCGGCAACCATGAGGCACTTTCCTTGCCCGTGCAGTCCGCAGATGTTCAGCAGCAGGCGTCTTCGGAGTCCTTCCCCGAGTCCCCCATTTCTCAGGCTTCTACCTTGCCTTTGGACCCTCTGCCAGTTGTCGCCTCTGATTGCTTCTGAGCCGCTAGGCAGGCGCCGGCTTCTGAGGCCTTTTTTCTCCACCTGGAGACCAGATCCAGGCCGACTACCTCGGCCCACATTTTTGCTGTGGCTAGGCCTCCCGAGTCGGCTTTCTAGTAAGCCTCTCTGCAGGAAGTCTACCACTAAACAAGCATCGGCCTCCTCTCAATTACCTCAGGCTCAGATAGTTAAGATGGCTAGTGAACTCTTATCAAGGGCTCTCAACCTCCTCCTAAGAGGGCTAGGGAGTCATCCCCAGATGTTTTGTCTGCCTCGGACTCGGACGTTTCTAGCAACTCTGCTGATGAAGAAGGACATTCTCAGCTTTTTTGTGGTTTTGAGGACTCTGATGCTGAAGACTCCATCCCTTCTGCCCCCCCCCCCCTCCAGAAGATATTTCTTTTGGGGATACTCTGAATACCCTCGGGGAGCATTTTAGATGGAAAAGTCAGGATTTCCTCAGTCTAAGAAGCGGATTAGGGAGTTGTTGGATTTGCCTCAGCTAAGCCTTTGGCTATTCCTCCGGTTTTGGAAGTTGTTGATGTGTTCATGGAGAATTCTTTGACAGCTAATTCTGTTCTGCTCCCAGAAAGCCTGACTGGTATTACAGAGTTCCTGATTCTCATCAGTTCCTTTTTAAGAATCCTACTGCCGATCCAGAGATCATTGCTCAGGGCCCTAAAGGTGTTAAAGTCATGGTTGCTAAAAATCCTGTTCCTTCTGACAGGGATTCTAGGGCCTTAGATAGGTGGGGTAAAAAGGTTTATACTTCTTCCACCCTGACTATTAGGTCTGTTAATTGTCTCTTTCATATGCTTAAGTATCAGCAGCATGCTTTGGAGGCTATTAAGGCTAAAATTGCTGGTGATGTTCATCGTGTTTCACTGTTGCAGTCATTACACTTGGGTTATCCTGCTGGCAGGCTACCCGCAGTCGGCCTGAATTCCAAAGTCCTGGTCCGGCGTTGGTTGCTGTCGCCTCTTCCCTGACGTCAGTGTACCAGGAGTATAAAAGATGCAGCCGACGCCATTTTCTTCAGTCTTTCTTGCCGCATGGTGCCCGAAGCAAAAGCAGTTCGCAAGTGCCGGTCGGCTGACTCCCGAGTTTTTCAAAATCGAATTTCAGATCCAAAGTCTTCAATAAAGCTAAGTACCCCATTGGGGAAACGTTTTTCTTGCTCCAGACTGATGTCAGAAAAAAGTTAACAATTGTATTTCTTGTGGGAAGCAAATACCTCATAAGGATTTTCATTCTTACTGTATTCCTTGCCTAGGCCTTGACCACAACGTTGCTAGCTGTCGGTTTTGTGCTAGATTTAACCAACGCACTATTAAGCGTCGGTACGATTTTGCTTTTCATTACTTTGGCCGTAGGTTTAATTATATTATCCCGTCGGAACAGCCGACGACCGGAGTTTATAAAAAGCGCAAGGAAAAGGACAGGCATCCGAGGTCCAGAACTGACGACGAGGCCTCCGCTAGGCCAGTCGCTGGTTCGCCGGTTCTCAGTGAGGTGCTTTTGCAGCCCCTGATGCCCACTACCTCAGAGCCACTGTCCACTTCCAACTCCCACGTGGAGACAGCTAGGCCTCTGGATACTCAAGGTATTGGACACTCAGAAACTATTCCCTCAGATGGGTCCGGAGCCGCTGAGCAGGCATCGGCTTCTGAGGGTGTTTTCAGACCTACACAGTTATATATCAAGCCAACCTCAGCTTCCAAGGCAAAGACTAAAACAGCTTTAAAGACAAAGAAACAAGTACAGCATTCTCCTGGACAGCCTTCCATGCCTAAGAAACAGATGCTTAAAATGGCTAAAGACCTAATTACTTTGATCAGGGGTTCCCATCCCCCTCCTGATAAGAGGGCCTAGGCAAGACACAGAATACGATTCTTCTGATCAGGTTTCCATTTCCTCTGACTCCTCTTCAGAACAGGGATACTCTCTTCCTCCCTATGAGGATTCTGATGCTGAAGAATCTATTCCTTCAGCTTCTCCTCCTGAGGATTATTCCTTTGGGGAAACCCTTCATACCATGAGGGATAATTTCCACTGGGAGAGCCAAGATTACTCAGAATCTAAGAAAAGTCTCAGAGACTTTCTTCTACTATCTCAGCACAAACCTCTTGCTATTCCACCTGCTCTAGACATTGTAGATGATGTATTTTCAGAGTCTGGCCTGTCTCCTGACTCTTTCCCTCCTGCACCTGTTAAGTCAGACAGATACTACAGGGTTCCAGACTCTCATAAATTTCTATATAAAAACCCTGCTGCTGACCCAGAAACTATAACTCCGGGTCCCAAAGGGGTCAAGGCCTGTACTGCAAAAAACCCTGTCCCCTCAGATAGGGGTTCTAGGGCCCTGGACAGATGGGAGAAAAATGTTTACACTTCTGCTACCTTGGCTGTAAGGGCTTTAAATTGTCAGTTTCATATGCTTAAATATCAGCAATACTTAATGTCACTGCTAAAACAGAAAATGTTGACAAATTCTGAATGTTCTGAAAACAAGGAAATGGCAGGATTTATTGCATGCAGCTGAAAAAGTGGGAAAGCATACTTTGCAATGTGGTTTTGATTCACTGGAGGCCTCTTGCAGGGCTGCTGTTACAGGTTCTGTCATTAGAAGGCATTCTTGGTTAAAGGAACAGAATCTGCCTGATCATGTTAAAGCAAAATTATTGGATGCTCCATTACAGCATGATACTTGGTGTTAAGGCAGAAGAGGTGTTGAAGAAAATGGAGGGTAAAGCGAAATCTATGCAGACAGTAAAATATTTTTTACAGGTGCAACCACCCAGATTTAGCAGGAACTGGCCTTCTAAGAATTGGTCCTTTCCAGTGTCAGACAGGCCACAAAGAGGTGGATACAGACGCCCTAGAGGCAGACAACAGCCCCAGGGCTCATACAGGCCCAAGCAATGGGGTGCTTCTACCTCCAAAAGCAGAGAAGACAAATCACAACCATATAGGAAACAGTCCCAATGACTTTCCTTTGCCAATGCCAAGCACTTATCTTTTGGCAGCACCCTTAGGGGGAAAGCTAGCACTTTTTTCACAAAATTGGCACATGATCACCCAGGACAAATGGGTCTTAAATATAGTCTCTCAGGGCTACAGGTTCCACTTTCACACCCTTCCAAAGGCAAAATGTATGCCAGACCTGCCACACAATCAGTGGGCAGAGGCACAAAAACAAGTTTCATCTCTCATGGGCATGAGAGCTATTCAGCCAGTACCACAACAAGAGCAGGGACAAGGATTTTACTCAAGACTTTTCTTAGTGCCAAGAAAGGACAAAGCTTGGCGACCAATTCTGGACCTGTCTATTCTAAACACTTTTCTGGACGTTCCAAAATTCAAAATGTTGACTCTGCAGCAGCTTCTGCCCATGCTGGGCAAGAAGGCTTGGCTTGTAACTTTGGACCTGAAAGAGGCATACCTGCATGTCCCAATCAGACAGTCTTGCAGAAGATACATCAGATTCATAGCTGGCTCAATGCACTACCAATTCACTGCACTGCCTACTGCACCCAGGGTCTTCACAAAATGCCTGACACCAGTAATTGCATTTTCCAGACAAAGGAATTCAAATATATCCCTACTTGGACGACTGCCTTATTCAAACAGAGACCAAAGACATTCTACTAAAGCATCTGGCGTTTGTAAAAAGATTACTAATTTGCCTAGGGTACACAGTAAACGAAAAGAAATCAAAACTTGTACCCTCTCAAGAGGTAATATTCCTGGGTGCAAGCTTAACTACAACTGCCCAGATGGCTTATCTCACGCCAGACAAACAAAGGCAACTGACTTCTTACTTCGAAAGCATGGCAACAAAGACCCAGTTATCTACAAGAAAAATTCTTCAAGCTTTGGGCTACATGGCATCCTGCATTCTGCTAATTCCATATGCAAGACTGCATATGAGGAAGCTACAATGGTGTCTAAAAAGTGTTTGGACTTAACATTGCCACAACCTGGAATCATTAGTTACCCTCATTCCCTGCCTGCAACAGGAGTTTCGATGATGGGCACAGGCTTGTCAACACAACAAGGGACAGCCATTCACTTTACCCACTGCCAGGCAAGCACTAACAACAGATGCATCAGATTATGCCTGGGGGGCCCATGGCAGGAAAATGTATTCAGGGCACATGGCCCACAAGCCAAAGGCATCTTCACATCAATCAAAAAGAGATGCTAGCTGTACAAAATGCCCCGACAGCCTTCAACGATCTATTTCATCCAGGACAACTGCTGATAAAGACGGACAATACTACAGTCATGTGGTACATAAACAAGCAGGGAGGCACACATTCTTACCCCCTCTGCAGACAAGCCTTGATTTTGTGGAACACAGCATTAACTTAAAGTACAGCTGCAAGCACAATTCCTGCCAGGAAAAACAAATGCTCTGGCAGACGAACTAAGCAGAAACCTCATGGATCCTCACGAGTGGAAACTAGATCCACACAAATCTTCAGCATGATAACAAGGAAATGGGGATGCCCAGACATGGATCTATTTGCCTCCCCTCACAACTGCCAACTACAGAGATTCTGCACAAGGACTTATCACAAACAAGTATGGAAAGTGGATGCTCTGTCATTCAGCTGGAAAAACCTTACAGTATATGCCTTTCCTCCACTGCTTCTCCTCCCCAAGGTACTCCTAAAGGTCAGACAAGAGAAGCCAAAAATGATACTGATTGCCCCGGATTGGCTACGCCAGCACTGGTACCCAATCCTAAAGAGCTTGTCACAAGGCGCCCAGCCTGGACATCGCCTCAAATTCCTCATTTACTGACCCAACAAAACAATCAGATCCTGCACGGCCAACTCAGAACCCTAAATCCGGCTGCATGGCGGATAATGTAACCATTCAGAATACACCTCTTTCTAAAGCGGTTATGGATGTTATTTTGGAGGCCAGGAGGCCCAGCACCAGAAAATCTTATGCAGAAAAATGGAAGAGATTCTGTGCTTGGAACCAGGCACAAGGAATTGGCACACTTATACCAAATATTCCTCAGATTTTACAATACCTAACTGAGATGCTGGACAAAGGCCTATCCTTCTCATCAATTAAGATCCATGCCTCTGCCGTTTCAGCTCATTACAATACGGACCCACCTATTTTTTCACATCCACTGCTAAGGCAGTACCTCAGAGGGGTCAAAAACATAAGACCTCCAAGGAGAGCACCAATACCTGCATGGGACCTCAATTTTGTCTTGGAAAAGCTCACACTGCCTTTTTTTGAGCCAGCCAATACAGCGGAGATAAAATTCTTATCATGGAAAACAGCTCTGCTCCTAGCAATAACTTCAGCAAGAAGAGTCTGAGTTACAGGCATTAATGGCTGTGGAAACTTTTGTTATTTTCCAGACAGGGTTTCTCTAAAGACAAACCCAACATTTATGCCTAAGGTAGTGTCCAGTGTGGCTCTTAACCAAACCATTCATTTACTTACCTTTTATCCAAACCCACAGAATAAAGGGGTGAGACTTCTGCATTCTTTGGACATACACAGACAGTTATGCTTCTACTTGGACAAAAGTAAAGCTTTCAGAAAGACTGAGCAACATTTAGTGGCATATGCTGCAGGATCACATGGAAAGGCTATTTCAAAACAGACTATTTCAAAATGGATAGGCCACTGCATTCGTTTCTGCTATTCACAGCATGGCAAATCAGAGCCTAAGGGCATTAGGCCACATTCAACCAGAGCAGCAGCCACTTCTGCAGTCTTCCTCAGAGGAGTACCAACCAAGGATATTTTGGAGGCTGCAACTTGAACTTCAGTGCACACTTTTACAAAGCACTACCACTTACATCTTTGCTCTAAATCCAGAGCTGGCTTTGCCACTGCAGTTCTGCAGGGCCTCATAGCCACTCCTAATTCTATTTAGGCCCAGCCTCCCAACCTCAGCTTTGGGATTCAACCCAAGTGTAATGACTGCAACAGTGAAACACGGTGAACATAGTACAGTTGTGTACCTACCATAAATGTAGATGTTTTGAGTGTATTCACTGTTGCAGTCCAGGTTACCCTCCCTCCATCCCCCTTTTCTTTGCTGGGACTTATCTATTCTTCTCTATCCTATACAACCTATATGGTGTATTTGCTTGTAGGTGAAGGTAATGATTGTTACTGCATGCTTTTTTATAAGCAGAAATTTTAGCCTACCTTTTTGGGGGCACCTGACATCTGGGGCAAAAATGGCGTTGGCTGCATCTTTTATACCCCTGGCGCACTGACGTCAGGGAAGAGGCGACAGCAACCGACGCCGGACCAGGACTTTGGAATTCAGGCCGACTGTGGGTAGCCTGCCAGCAGGATAACCCAAGTGTAATGACTGCAACAGTGAATACACTCTAACATCTACATTTATGGTAGGTACACAACTGTGCTTTCCTTCACTGATTGAGAATAAGGACATGCAAGACTTATTGACTTCTGCCACTGTTGTCACTAAGCATTCTCTGCATTGTGGTTTTGACACTTTGGAGGCTTCTTGCAGAGCAGCGGCCACTGGTTCTGTTGTCAGAAGACATGCTTGGCTCAGGGAACAGCCCCTTTCTGAACCTGTAAAGACTAAATTAATGGACATGCCTTTGCATAAGGACAATTGTTTTGGAAGCAAAGCAGAAGAGGTGTTGAAGAAACTGGAGGATAAGGCTAAATCTTTGCAAACTGTTAAGGATTTTCTGCAAGTTCAGCCCCCTCTTTTTTGGCATTACCCTTCTAAGCGGACTTTTCCTGACCCTAGTAAACTGGGTTGTACTAGATTCAGGGCCTACAGGTCTGCCAGTGGACAGACTTCCACACCTCACAAGGCTAAACACTGGCAGGCTGCATCTTCTAAACCTGGGAGTTCCAAGCAGACTTCTCAAAGCAAACATTCTCAATGACTCCAGCTTCCCCCTGCTTGCCTTTGCAGGCCCAGGGTTTCCTTTGGGGGGAAGGTAAGTTTTTGCAGATGTTTCCCACACTATCACGGAAGACAAATGGGTGCTAAAAATAGTATCCCAAGGCTACAAATTCTCCTTTCACACCTTCCCAGTCCTCCAAGGATACCCAGATATTTCCCTTCTGCAAAGGGCAGAAGCAGAAAAACAAGTTTCTTCCTTACTAAACTTGAGAGCAATAGGGCCAGTTCCTGCACTACAGTAGGCCAGAGTTTTTTATTCAAGACTTTTCCTGGTTCCCAAAAAAGAGGGCACCTGGCGCCCTATTCTAGATTTGTCCATTCTAAACACTTTTCTGGTGATTCCCAAATTCAAGATGCTCACTCTGCAGCAGTTGCTGCCAATGCTGGCCAAGGATTCCTTGCTGGTGACTCTGGACCTAAAAGAACCTAACTTTCACATCCCTATAAGAGAAAGCTGCAGGCAATTCATTTGTTTCAGAGTGGGGAACAGGCACTTCCAATTCTCTGCACTGCCGTTTGGCTTATCTGCTACTTCCAGAGTTGTTAAAAAATGTCCATCTCCAGTCATTGCCTTCTGCAGGCAAAGGAACATTCAAATTTACCCTTGCTTGTACAATTGCTTTATTCAAGCAGAGACTCTAGAGCAACTTCTAAAGGATATGGACTTTGTAAAGAACCTTCTCACCTCCTTGGGATACACAATCAACGAAAACAAATCAAAATTGGTACCCTCCAGGGAGATTGTATTACTGGGAGCGAGTCTGAACACAGCCGCCCAGATGGTATCCCTCCCTCAAGAGAAGCACATGGATCTTTTGAATTACTTCAAGGACTTGGCAAGCATGACCCAGCTCTCTGCAAGGCAATTCCTGCAATCCCTGGGGTTCATGGCTTCTTGTATTCTGATGATTCCATATGCAAGACTGCATATGAGGAAAATACAATGGTACCTCAAAAACCTTTGGTGTCAACACACTCAAGATTTAGACTTGATTCTTCCTCTGGTTCCCTGTCTGAAAACGGAGTTCCTTTCGTGGGCAACGGCCTGTGCACAGAACAAAGGCCTACCTTTCTGTCCACCTCCTGCCAGCAAGACTCGCACCACGGATGCCTCGGACTACGCTTGGGGAGCACATCTAGAGGGCACATGCATTCAGGGAACTTGAACTATCAACAAGCTCAACTGCACATAAATCATAAGGAAATGATGGCAGTTCAGCAGGCTTTGACGGCTTGCAAGCATCTTCTCTTTCCTGGTAACTCTTCTAGTCAGGACAGACAACACTACAGTCATGTGGTATATCAACAAGCAGGGAGGGACTCACTCTTACCCCCGGTGTAGACAACGCATGAGACTGGTCCACGGAAGCTTCTTTGAGCATTCATCCGATAGCCCAGTTTATTCCAGGAAGGCTCAACACATTGGCAGTCGAATTGAGCAGGCAGGTCCTGGATCCTCACGAGTGGCAACTAAACAAGACCATTTTCCATCGCATCATTCAGCGTTCAGGCACTCCTCAGGTGGATCTCTTTTCTTCTCCAGTCAACAACCTTCTTCCAACCTTTTGCACCAGGGATCATCACAACAAAGCTTGGAAAGTGGATGCTCTGTCCTTTCCATGGACACAGCTATCAATCTATGCATTCCCAGAGTGCTGTTAAAGATAATGGACAAAAAACCAAAGGCCAGCATCATAGCTCCAGACTGGCCCAGGCAGCATTGGTATCCACTTCTTCACAGTCTCTCCCAGTCTTGGGCTTGGCATATTCCCCTGATACCAAATCTCTTGGTTCAGGACGAAGGAAAAATTCTGCATCCTCACCTTCAGACTCTGCATTTGACTGCCTGGCTCATAATTTAGATATTTCTCAACAGGTAGTTTGTGAGGCCAGGACGCCTAGTACTAGGATATCTTATGCAGGTAAGTGGAAAAGAATTTCCATTTGGATGCAGACTAGAGGAGAAGACCCATCTCAAACTACTACTCTTCCTCTAATTCTTGATTACCTGGCAGGTTTACTTATTGGTGGACTTTCCTTCTCTTCTATCAAGATTCATGCTTCAGCTGTTTCTGCTCACTGTTCCTTTGAACAACCCATTTTCTCTCGTCTCCTGATGCAACAGCTCCTCAGGCGAGTTAGCAATTTAAAGCCTCGCAGAAGGGCACCTACTCCAGCTTGGGATCTTAATTTTGTGCTTTAGAAACTTGCTCTGCCTCCTTTTGAGCCAGTTGCCTCAGCAAGTTTGAAGTTTCTGTCCTGGAAGACTACATTTCTTTTGGCCATTACTTAAGCTAGAAGAGTGTCTGAGCTGCAGGCCTTAATGGCAGTAGAGCCTTTTTATCACTTTCCATGTGGATCGAGTTTCTCTTCGGACTAATCCTTCTTTTATGCCAAAGGTGGTTTTTAGCCTGACTCTTAACCAGTCTATCCAACTGCCTACCTTCTTTCCTAATCCTCAGAATAGTGGATAAAGGTTGCTACATTCTCTGGATGTGCATATGCAACTTCGATTTTACCTGGATAGGACAAAGTCTTTCTGGAAGTCTCAGACCAGTTGTTCAGTTTTGCTCCTGGAGCCCAGAGCAAAGCTATTTCTAAACAAACTATTTCTAAGTGGGTTGCTCTTTCTATTCACTTTTGTTACTCACAGCATTGCGAGGTTCCTCCTCAGGGCATTAGGACCCATTCTACTAGAGCTACCTGTACCTTAGCAGCTTTTCTAAGAGGTGTACCTACTAAGGACATCCTGGAAGCAGCTACCTGGACCTCTGTCCACACTTTCACCAAACATTACAATCTGCCCTTGTTTTCTAAGTCCAGGGCTGGTTTTGCCACTGCAGTGTTGCAGGGCATTCTTACCAACCATTAATCTTTGTTGCCCCCCCCCCCTTTTTTGTTTTGTTTTTTCCTAGCCTTTGGGAATCAACCCATTTGTAAGGACTGCAACAGTGAAACACGATGAACGTAGTAGTACCATTGGGTACACTTACCATAAATGTAGATGTTCTAGTGTATTCACTGTTGCAGTCTTGGTTTCCCTCCCTTCCATCCCCCTTTTTTTCTTGGGCACAGACTGGATTTTTTCTTTACCTGGTCTTACCTTCTTTGGGGGCTCCTGACATTTATGGCAAGTAAAACTGAGGAAATGACATTGGCTGCCTGCCTTTATACCTGACGTCCTGGCGTCAGGCTTGTTCTGGAGGCAGCCAATGTCATATACCAAGGACTTTGGTATTCTTCAAAAAAAACATATTATGTCCAAACAAATGAAAAAAACAAATATCACAGCTGACTGCAGAAAAACGTTCTAAAATATTTTAATTTAAACGCTTAAAAATAAAAGTTACGTTTTTCGTCCTGTTTACATACAGGATTTCTTCAGAAAAATCACACAGTTAGAAATTTCAAAGTGTAGTATTTATACAATGTTTATTAAAAGCGCGCAAAATTTTTAATTGATGCTTATCTTCTTAAAGAAGTATATGTGCATACATGATAACAAAAAGACAAAAAGAGAGACCGGACAGCTTCAATTTATACTGACAACTTTACAAATCGCTTTATATGTATAAATATATATATATATGCATGTGTATATAATTATATGCACATATATATTATATCTCAATAGGGGAAAATGTGTGTGTATATATATATATATCTCACATGACCAACATTCAAATGCCTATGATTTAATGTTTCCGATATTCTGAAGATGTCGAATACACGGAAAATTAATTAAATATTTGGATAAATATGTGCAAATATGTATGTATAGATCTGTATGTGTTTATACATATCGAAACATGTACTATATCTATTGAATTTTTATTAAAATTTATTAAAATTATTAAAATTCAAAGATGTGTTGTATATGGACATACTACTTATTTTTTGTGTTATATATACACATATACACACACATCCACACCCCCACACACCCACTCGCACAAACACATGCATACCCACACACACAAACAAACACAAACACCCACAAAAGGCTCACGCCCACACAAGCGCAACCTCCACCTCACTTTATACACGATATATATAAATGTGTAAATATATCATGTATTTTATGAATTTTATAGAATGTGAGATGTGAATTATTAAAAAATAAATTGACAAGTATATAAAATGTAAAATAATTATAGTATGCAATGAAATATATACCGATTGTGCCTTTGAATGTTTGTATGTGCACAATCTAAACTTGCATTTCAATAAAAGTTATAGAATGCTCAAAAATTCTATATTAACAATTCATCAAATATTTAACATTCAATGTTTGATAACACCTTACAATAAAAAAATTTTTATATTGATATGTGTTAATAAATTTAAATAAAAAATACATAAATTTAATAAATTTAATATAGTATTGATATTAATATTCATATCCATAATTAAAAAAATTGATAATTCAATGATACCATAAATTTTATATCCTATAAATTTTTTTAAAAATATATATATATTTTTTTTACAAAATACAAAAAATATTATAAAATATTAAATATGAAATATTTATGTAAAGGACTGTTTATATGACCAATTATTGATTGTTATATTGAAAATTATGTTTTATTGTTGTTAAAAATCTCTTTATATATTATAACCTATCTTTCTAAACTTCTCAACCTCAACAGGCACATTATTGAACATTTATCATTTAGACCTGGGTTCACAAAGGCATTCAATCTAAGTTGCCAAATCAGTTCAATTTTCTCCAATAGTAGGGTAAATGGCCCTCCTCTATCATCTTGTTGGATTTGCTGAATTATCTTAAATTTAAATTTGTGTTGTGGATGCATTATGATATGCATTGCCAAAGCATTGTCCTCCCTTTTATGTGTTATACTTCTCAGGTGTTCAGATATTCTGTCCCTTAATCTTCTATCTGTTTTACCTATATAAAAGGAGGGACATGCTTGGCACTTTGCAACATAAACTACTCCTCTGGTATTACAATTAAAACTGCCATTTAACCGAATCATATAGGAATTGATGACTATATTGATACCTTTGTCTATTATATAACAATAGGGACAGCAACCACATTGTTTCATACCTATATTTCTATTTATACATTTTCTTTTTCTTTGAAAAATTTCTCTGTAGCTAATACCCTTTCTCCAGATCACCTTTGGTATAAAATTAAAAATGGTACTTAAATCCATTTCATCATTTAATAAGGACCAATTTTTGAAAATGATTTCTTTTATATCCAAATAGTTGGATGAAAAACTCATAATACATACATATCTGCACATATTTATCCAAATATTGAATTAATTTTCCGTGTATTCGACATCTTCAGAATATCGGAAACATTAAATCATAGGCATTTGAATGTTGGTCATGTGAGATATATATATATATATATATATATATATATATATATATATATATATGGATCACCTTTAAAACCTCGAAACCGCGTTTGCCCGACACACTAATGACCGACACGAAAAGGTCGACAACGCAAAACACCGAAAACCATTACACCAACACACTACACGTAAACAGCACAGTACACTACATAACATATGCACTATCCCTAACCCAAACCCTAACCCTAAGGTCCGACACTACCGCACACTTACCCTACCTACACCCTAACCCTAACTCACTTACCCACCCCTAAACCCACAGTCCCTCACTATCGCACACACACCCTACCTGCACCCTAACCCTAACTCACTTAACCCACCCCTAACCCACAGTCCCTCACCATCGCGCACACACCCTACCTGCACCCTAACCCTAACTCACTTAACCCACCCCTAACCCACAGTCCCTCACTATCGCACACTTACCTGTCCGCTCCCTAACACTAAATCCCTCACTCGATCGCACACTTACCGAGTCCGTCGGGTTCTCACCTTGTCTGTCATCTGCGTTGTCGGTATTCTCGTCCCGTCGGATTCCGTGTCGGGCAAACGCGATTTCGAGATTTTAAAGGTGACCCATATATAAATATATATATATATATATATATATATATATATATATATATATATATACATTTTCCCCTATTGAGATATAATATATAAATGTGTATATAATTATATACACATGCATATATATATATATTTATACATATAAAGCGATTTGTAAAGTTGTCAGTATAAATTGAAGCTGTCCGGTCTCTCTATCTTTTTGTCTTTTTGTTATCATGTATGCACATATACTTCTTTAAGAAGATAAGCGTCGATTAAAAATTTCACGCGCTTTTTATAAACATTGTATAAATCCTACACTTTGAAATTTCTAACTGTGTGATTTTTCTGAAGAAGTCCTGTATGTAAACAGGACGAAAAACGTAACTTTTATTTTTAAGCATTTAAATTAAAGTATTTTAGAACGTTTTTCTGCAGTCCAGCCGTGATATTTGACTTTGGTATTCTTGCCAACTGCAGGCTACCGGGAGCCGGATAACCCATTTGTAAGGACTGCAACAGTGAATACACTCGAACATCTGCATTTATGGTAAGTGTACACAACTGTACTTTTGCTAGCTCAAGGCCTTTTACCTTAGTAAGATCTCAATTTATTTCATAACAGAGGCTTTATTTGATGTCTTAAAATTAGTTTATATTTTTGAACAGGTGTCAAACAGCAGTATGGCAGAATACATATTCTGAAAACAAGTACAGGCACATAGCTTGATTAAATGACATATTTGTTAACTCTGTCTAATATTGCTACTTTTATAAACAAAACTTTAATGTGTGACTGGAAAGATATCCAAGTGTTTGATTTATATTCTTTCAGCTGCTAAAACAGAAAAAATCATTTGTAGCCTTTGTATACATTAATATGTTCACAATCAAAATATGTGTGCAGCCTCCTCTGCGCACACATCTCTTCAGTCTCTACTTTAATGCCTTTTGTTTTAGTATAGTTTTAATGAAACATTTTGCATTCCCACCCTTTCCAAACACACAACATGACATCTTTGGTAGCAGCATCACAAATACTTCTGTGTATTACTTCAGAATCACAAACTAAAATGAGAGTTCTAAGCATTACAGAAAGCTTTCATAAAGTGGTCATTTTATTTGTATTGCATGTAAGTATTCAGTAACCTTCTCCCTTAATTGTGGTCTTTCCTACGTAAAATAAATCACAATTGCACTTTGCAACATGTACTGCATGACTTATGTGACATGATATTCGGATGACACTTTGGTAATGGCTGGCACCAAGTTTACCTGGTTACACTTTACACTGTGGTTTTGACCAGTTCCTTTGCGTGATGGTAATACAGTTTGTCATCGCTGAAAGATGTCATTTGAGGACCACCTAAATGGTCAATTCGTATAGGAGAATGCAGCTTTTGCGTAAAGTACTTTGTACGTCTTTTCTTTGGTAATGTAGTGTCAAATAGTTTAAATGGAGTCCTAATGTGACTAGAAGGATTTGAATGTTCATGGAAGGTGAAGTGTGTACTGTTGGGTCTTTTTTGGGATGTATTGTCATTTGTAAATTGAGTGTTTTGTGTGGGAGGTCCAGTTAAATAACTTGAAAACCTGTGTCTGTTTAGAAAGCCAAGAGTTTCTGATGGTACTGTTTATATGAGGAATTTGTCATGCCTGATATCTGCAAACATTAGTCATCCTTGAACAGGTTGCATGGGTTACTGCAGGCAGTTACAAAAATGTTTGTTTGATAGCAGTGATCTGGAACATGGAACAATAAACTTAGTAGTCAAGATGGTATATTTAGGGATACAGTTATGTGCTTTGTTTCTGATGGCCAGGAAGTAATTTTTTTTCTTGTATGTCTGTAGTTGAGAGAGAGCAGGTCAACTGGACCTCCGCCGAGTGCAGCTCTGCAATCTCGACAAGGTAAAGTAATAGTCTTCTGTACGTCTTTGCACCTCCCCCAAGTAATTTTTATTAGTAGAAACAGTAAAGACCAACAAATTTGTTCTCTCCACTGTAACTGTTAATGTGCTGCATACCACTGTAAAAACATGTCTTTTGTAATTTGTGCGTATACTGATCATGTCTAAATAACTAAATGTATGTGTATTTTTTCTATGTGGAGCTTTTCTCCTGGGCCTCTGCTGAAAAAAGGGCCTTTTCGGCTCAGTCAGACACCCCCAGTTAACAAATGTAAAATAATAATAATTCAACATAATAAAATGCTGTATACATGCTTGGATGCCATATGAATGCATATTTCATATATTTTAATAACGTAGAAGCTGCTCCAGTTTCATAGAGGAATAAAGTCCTGTCTAATATTTTTCAGGTGTTATACATTACCTACATATGTTTTCTTAATAACAACTTTCATTCACTTCAACATTACATAAATTGGTCAGTTCCTGCCTTCCCTTAAACCTCATTCTTTCTCCAGAATTTTATTCTACATGTATTGTTTCCATAAGCTCCATTTTTTCTATGTAATTTGCTCCTACCCTTTTCTAAAGATTTACACTTCCCAGTTTTTATCGCTTTAATAATATTCAACACTTCACTTAGAGCTGGTTTAGATTATGATTTCCATTTCTAGCAGCTTTTTTTACCAAACAGTAGCATTAAACTTAAGGCCTTACTATGTCTAGCCAATCGAGATTTTGTGTGCAAGTTCAAAAGAAACATTTTCTTAGTTACAGCCAATAGCTCCCCTGATATTTCTGATGAGTACTCTGTAGGGAAGTTTTAAAATCTGCCAACTCATTACACTTCCAAAATAAATGTTCACAGTTACTGCTCTAATTTCTGTCGTACCTGTAGCATTTGATATTTCCCTGAAGTCTGCTTGGGGTATAAAAATGTCTATGCACAAACACTTTCGAGGAAAAATCTTAAACCTGCTGGACTTTGCTGCATACTTAAGAGCCTGCATGTATCTTATTCCATTGTTCCTTTGTTAATTGCTTTTCCAGTCTCTCTTGTCAATCTTTTCTAACCTCCCCTGATTGATTCTAATAGTTGTCCTGCATTATTTTAAACGTTTTACTAATTATCCTTTTTAACAGCAGTTACTGTTCTAGGTTTGACTAAAATTTACCAGAGCGGGTCTTTCACTTAGAACTCCCACTATCCATTTCTCTTTGCATTTCTCTTTGCATATTCCTTATCAGTCCATGGCAAGGAAGGTAAGCTCTAACCTGCAGTCCAGCCTGCTGCTTGGCTTTATTGTCTGTTTTTTGCTCCCAATACCTTGGTTCCTTTCAGTTTTTCCCGTAAATTCCAGCCCCCACTGTACCATTACTTCCAGTCAACTTTATTGGCAACAGTCTCCTTTCTCAATTCACGTGTCAACTTAGTTCTGTAAACGCTTTCTGCATCTTTCTGAATGCAGTATTCTTTGTAGTAGTGGTGGTTGTTCTTAAGGATCTGCATCCAGAATCCTACTTTCTCCTTATTTATTGACCTCCCACCTTGCTTTCATCAGCACCTGTTTCAAGTTTGATTTATAACCTTTTGCTTGTGAACCTTAACTGCATAGCTTTAAAATGTCCATACAAATCGGCTAATCTTAAAACCACCTTGTTCTCTGGAATAAAGAACTTATCCCTCTTAACTCCCACCCTCTTCCCCTTCCAAATAAATTCCTTCAAAATTTCATTGTTGTCCACAATTACTTCCCTAGTTGATAGGATTATGCGTGACCTGTATAAAAAATTAAAGGTACTTAAAAAAAAATGTCACTGCTTGTTTCTTGCTATTCATATCCATAATCAAGCGCTTTCAATTTCTCAGTTTGTGTATTATCTTTTTAGTTTCTTCCCAGATATCTTTGGCTGCCATAACACAAGCCTTTATTAATCCATAATCCTAAATACTTGATCTTATCATGCGTCCAGTAAATATGGGCATTGCCGGACCAAGTAATGAGTAGGTACATAAAACAAAGGCTATAGCCGTAAATTATCTTCATTAATTTTATATCCCAAAAAGACTTGAAACTGTCTCCGAATGTTCCACACCACAAAATTATTTTTCTGGATTTATCACGTGCAGATTAATATGAGCTTACAAATAAAGCCAACTTTTTTTTGACTACCATACCAAGTATATCCTTAAATTTCTGAGTCCCTTATTTTCTTTGTCAATGGTTCTAAATATAAAACCCATATAATGGAAAGAAGCTACCCATGTCTGGTTCCTCTGTTCAAACACAGAGGCTCATTTCCACGTAAGTTCATCTCTGACCCTTCATATATCTCCCTGATTAACCTCATAATTCTGTCAGGGAATGTATATGCTACCTCATAATTCTGTCAGGGAATGTATATGCTACCTCATAATTCTATCAGGGAAATGTATATGCTACCTCATAATTCTATCAGGGAATGTATATGCTACCTCATAATTCTATCAGGGAATGTATATGCTACCTCATAATTCTATCAGGGAATGTATATGCTACCTCATAATTCTATCAGGGAATGTATATGCTACCTCATAATTCTATCAGGGAATGTATATGCTACCTCATAATTCTATCAGGGAATGTATATGCTACCATTTTCCCTACTCTAAAATCCCAGCAAACCATATTTAATGCTTTATCTGTATCGAGACCCAGCAACAATAGTGATAATTTCTTAACATTTTGCTTCTGTCTGAATCATTGTTCTGTTAGTGTTGTCAAAGGTTTTCCTTCCCCCCACAAAACCGCATTGATCCACATCTATCAATTTTGGCAACACCTTTACAATTCTCTTGCTGGTGTATACACAACACTTTATAATCATGGTTCAAATTGAAAATGATCTATTTGAGGATGGATCTTTACATTGTTTGGGTTATACAGCCACCAGAACTTTTTTCTAAGATGCTAGTGCTCCACTCTCTACCTTTTAAGTACTGTTAAAACCATCCAGATATTAATAATTTTTTTCCCTTCCAACTTCCAAACGTCCACGGGAATACTGTCTGTTCCTGTAGGATCTTCCTGTTGGTGCACCATCACAATCCTGCCTTCTAGGCTGGACATAGGCTGTCATTATGAATTCTGCCCTTTATTTACATTGAGGTGCGATTGCCATGAGTCTTTCTCTAATTCTAATGACATCCCTTATTGTCAAGACTCTCACCACAGTTCTTACACCATTTCTAGTCTGTCCACCCCTAAGTAGTGGATGCTGGATTCCAAGCCAAACTGCTTTACTGCATTGCTCTTACATCTCATCTCCAAGATAAACAAGATGTCCAGTCTCCTCCTGTCATGCTGTCCACTTTCAAACTTCATCCTTTTAGCGAACCTTTATTCTGTATAGTGGTCCTTGGGTCATTTGCCTATGTTTAGCAAATTAATTGGTTTTGTATCCAGCTTTCACTTAGCAGAATTATCCTCTGTAACCCAGGCTGGACAACTGGACACCAGCAAGACAGTAGCTTATTGACCCAGGGCTGCTGGGCATTATTGAGGGCACAGACTATCCACTGGGCATGCATCGACCCCTCCTACCATTATCATAGCTTTCTTGGCACAGGATGGAGTATGCCAGAATCTTCAGCCCACTTAGCATCAGATGTTACAATGGGTATGTCATGTTCTTTTGGTAGTGCTACCTTTCTAGGTGCCTCCGTGGAAGACCATACCTGAAGTTCATGTTGTCTGCTTCCTGTGGCAGTTTGTAATCAGACGAATTGGGATCGCTAGGTATGCTCTAAGTTTGGATATAATGAGCAGTCAATCTTTTAGCTGACGTCATATAGTAACGGACCATAGACTGCCTAGCTATAACCTTTCACTGTGTGGGAGGAATAGAAGTGAGAAGGCATGCTGATGAGTACCACACCATCTTACTTTCAGGATGTTTTTTTTACATTTTGTTTTAATGCAAGCTTTAGGATAATTGCTTCATTAGTACAGTTAATGTACTGACAAAGTACTTTTTACCTGAAATATCCCCAAGGGTTGTTTATGTATACACATACACATATATGTATATATGTATGTATGTATACACATATATACATTATATATATATATATATATATATATATATATGTATATATATATATATGTATATATATATATATATGTATATATGTGTATATGTGTATATATATATATATATATATATATATATATATATATATATATACATGTGTATGTGTGTATATATATATATATATATATATATATATATATATATATATATATATATATATATATATATAAAACATAAACTTTTTATTATTTTTAAAATTAAAACCGGAGTTTCTTTGGCACCAGCAGTTAAGTCCTGGTCTATAGGCACCAAACTAAATTATCTCCCATAATAACGGGTGTTAAAATTTCGAGCATATACTGTTCATAGTTTAAGAAAAGGTGACCTTTCTTGTATGAACAGTTCATCTGTTAAAAGTTTGTTTTGTTAGTTATTTACTTTATAGTTCACAAACATTTAATAATATTAAGAATAGTTAATGTGCTTATTAAGAAAACAAAGCTGGAGCTGTTAAAATATGGATTTCAGATAAAAACATGGGCTTATAGCATATAGCATCCATCTGACTAACAAAAGTGTAAATGGTGATTATTTATTTTTCTTTATAGAAGTGACATCCAGCATATTATGGGAAAAGAAAATACTCTTGCATGATTAATTAACTCTTATTTGAAAACTTTACAACACTATGTGCCTGAAAGTACACATATGTATTCTGTTGAACAAGACAGTAAGATGTGCTAATTGCTGTACAGTTTAAAGATTAGAACTACTTGAAAGAAAAGCAGAGGCATTTAACAGTGTTTCTGCAAGATCTTGGATAAAAAGCAGGACTTGTGTTTTGTTTAGTCATAAATGTTTATGAAACCATGGCTGATTATGCTGATACTACCCCAGGATGCAGGGCAGTGCAGGGTGTAGCAGAGATGAGATGACGTGGCACCCAGGAGGGAAAGGTAGGCAGGAGAATAAAAGCAGAGTTGTAAGGTTGGATTTAAAACTGGAATTGGATGCCTGCAGGGTACATTTCGTATCTGGGCACTGGAGGGAGGGTGAACACCTAGTCATGGAGCTGTCTAACCCAGTAGCAGGTAACATGTTTGAAACTGTCCACCCCACTGTGTTGTTTAACTGAGCAGCAAGATGTTGCACAATGAATGTTAGGATTAGTAATCTTATAAAATGTGAGCTGCTTTCCAGAAAGACCGGTGCCTTCCACAGGAAGATGTCTGACTTAAAGTTTCTAATTTGATGTCTTATACGGCTCATGTATTTTCTTGCAGGTTTCTAGCATCTTGTTTTAAAGGGACGTTAGGAACTGGGGATCTGGAGACAGGCGCTTATTAATATTGGCCAGTGCATGGACCAAATTGTCCATGTGCAGTCAGAGCATGTGAGTTCAAGATGCTAGTACGGGCTGTGTTAGAGGTCATGGGATGGACTGAACCCAAATAAGCTATCCTCTGAGGAAAACTTGGTTGGAAGGCTGGTGGTATAGTAAGTGCTCACATGGCTATTTTCCTTTAGTCCTTCTCTTGATTGGACTCCTTTTCTTCCTGCCACTTGCATCTTGCAGCGTCAGACACTGAGCTGTGTAAGGTATCCAGCAGCTGCTGAGCAGTCTCCTTTTAGGACTATAGAAACATTGCCTGTATTTCTGTCTCTTATGTTATATATCACAAGTGGTTTCATTTTGTTTTGAATTTGCAACTGTTAAGGAGGAAAAGAGGATATGTTGTAGTTTTTTAATTTGCTTATCCAAATCCTCCACCTTCCCCAATTTTGCAGGCTCTTTAGGTCTTTATATTCTAAGCACATGCAGACGTTTCCCATAATGTACCAGAACTCTCTTGAAAGGGACATCACATGTGGTCATTTTAGCAGTGGCATTTAGGGCCTATGGTTTCAGGGAAGGAGTGCAACCCTCTCCCTCATTTTCTTTTCTTACCTTTAGATTTGTTGCAGCCTTGCTGCTATGGTGGGGACCGACTGTCTTACCTTGGCTGATTTAGAATTCTTATTCCCCACTGTAAGCCCCACTGGTTATATGAAAAGATGCAGTAGTAGACGTTTATCTTCCCTGGTACAGCAGTATACACAGGCTTCTGGTCCAGCCTCTGCGGAGTATCTAACAGGTGTGTGTAACTTTTTGTACTGACCTCCATTATGAAAATTGAGCTGCTGTTTGCTGTCAAGAGTTGTTTTTCCCAACATGCTGACTCTCCTTGGTAGACAGGGTTGTGTATCGTAACTTTTTGTACTGACCTCCTTTATGAAAATTGAGCTGCTGTTTGCTGTCAAGAGTTGTTTCTCCCAACATGCTGACTCTCCTTGGTAGACAGGGTTGTGTATCTGTTAGTCGGTTGGTGCTCAGTTAGGACGGAGTAACATAGAGATGTCCTTCAAGGATGCATCTGCAGTCCTAACTTATGGGTTGTCCTGCCTCAGGCAGCCCTTCGGTCGGACGGATTCCAAAGTCTGGGTCTGGCCTCGGCTGATGTCGCACTTCACCCGACGTCATAGCTGCTGTTTATCAGGTATAAAGGCATCAGCCGATGCCATTTTCCTCAGTCTTTCTTGCCGCGTGGTGCCCGAAGCAGAAGCTGTTCGCAAGTGCCGGTCGGTCAGATCCAGAAATTTCTACTACCGAAGACTTCTAAAAAGCTAAGTACCCCGTTGGGGACTCTTTCTTGCCTCAGCCGATGTCAGAAAAAGTAAATAATTGTTTAACTTGTGGGAAACAAATACCTCATAAGGATTTCCACTCTTACTGCCTTCCTTGCTTAGGCCCAGACCACGACGTATCAGCTTGTCTAGCCTGTGCTTCCTTCAACCGACGGACACTTAGACGTCGGTCGGAGTTTGCAGAGGAGTTTTTTGGTCCCGCTTTTGCTTACAAAATGCCGTCGGAGACTTCGACTACACAAATAGCTAAAAGCGCAAGGAAAAGACCGACACTCGCGGTCCGCGGTTTCGGCTGAAACCGCGGTTAGGCCAACCGCGAGTGTCTCGGTTTCGGCTGAAACGAGTCCTCGGTTCTCCCTTCGGCCGAAAGCATGCCTCCTATAGCCGAGGCCTCACAGAGCATGGTCGAATCTGCTACTGAAATTACTGCTACGGAAGCAGGCACCCAGGATTTGTCAGATACTATTCCTTTAGACATATCTACCCCTGCACGTGGGGCTGCTAGACCCCCTGCTTCTATGTCCATCAAGGCTTTTGCCAGGGCTAAAGCAGCTAAATCTTCTAAGGCCTTACCTGCTAAAACTCCCCCACATAGGCCTACCTCTAGTTCACAAATACTCAGCCTGGCTGAGGATCTCATTTCTTTGATCAGGGGATCCCAACCTCACCCAGACAGGGCCTCTCAGCCCCCTTCAGATAAGAGGCCTAGGACTGAACCCCCGGAACCTGTCTCTACAGACTATTCCTCGGAGGACTCAGACATTACAGACCCTCAGGAAGGCCCATATTCTCCTTATGAGGATTCTGATGCAGAAGACTCCATTCCTTCTGCTTCTCCTCCTGAAGAATTTTCTTTTGGGGAAACCTTACATGCTATGAGGGAGCATTTCCAATGGCAGGGCCAGGACTTTTCAGATTCAAGGAAAAGGCTAAGGACTTTTTTACACTTACCACAGCATAGGCCTTTAGCCATTCCTCCAGTACTAACCGTAGTTGATGATGCATTTAATGATGCCTGTACTGCCCCTGATTCTCTTCCTCCGGCCCCTGCCAAGCCTGACAGATATTACAGGGTCCCGGACACACACTACCATTTGTATAAGGCTCCTGTTGCAGACCCCGAAACCATTTCACAGGGCCCGAAAGGTGTGGCAGCTGCTTCTGCCAAAAACCCTCTTCCCTCTGATAGGGAATCTAGAGCATTAGAAAGATGGGGTAGAAAGGTTTATACTTCTGCTGCTCTTTCGGCTAGGGCCTTAAACTGTCAATTTAACATGATTCAGTATCAGGAATTTTTGTTAGACCAGCTAAATAAAAAACTGTCCTCTCCTGAACCTATAGACCGCAAGTCTCTTCAGGATTTGGTACATAACTCTCAGCAGGTCAGTGACCATTTCTTAAAATGTGGCTATGATGCACTGGAGGCTTCCTTTAGATCAGCTATGACTGGAACAGTGATTCGAAGACATGCATGGTTAAAAGAACAATCTTTACCAGACCATGTTAAATCAAAACTCCTAGATGCTCCCATGGAGAAACAAAGTTTGTTTGGCTCCCCTGCACAGGAGGTTCTAAAGAAGGTGGAAGAAAAAGCAAAATCTGTCCAAACAGTCAAGGATTTCTTACAGGTCCAACCTCCGAGGTTTAGCAGAAATTGGCCTTCGAAGAATTGGTCCTTTCCAGACAGCTCCAGAGCACAGAGAGGCAGAAATAGACGCCCAAGAGGCAGAAGTCAATCTAGGGGTGCCTACAGGGGACGTCAGTGGCAGCCTACCAATCAGAGAAGTACTGCCACAGATTCAACTACAACCACTTCCACAGGACAGACACAATGACTTGGCTCTGATACCGCCCACCAGGGAACAACTGGAAGCTCCCTTGGGTGGAAAGCTAGCCTTATTTTCAGACAACTGGCATTACATTACAGGAGACAAATGGACTTTACAAACAATAGACAAGGGCTACAGGTTTCACTTCCACACTCTACCAAAAAAGGGGGAATGCCAAACCTACCACCAAGCCAAAAAACAGACGCTCTAAGACAAATCAACAACTTACTAAGGATGAGAGCTATAGAAAAGGTGCCACCTATGGAACAAGGCCAAGGATTTTACTCCAGGCTTTTCCTGGTGCCAAGAAAAGAAAATCAATGGAGACCTATTCTCGACTTGTCCGCACTGAACACATACCTCATTGTTCCAAAATTCAAAATGCTGACCCTCCAGCAGCTTCTTCCCATGCTGGGCAAGGAGTCTTGGCTGGTGACTCTAGATCTCAAGGAGGCATACCTGCACGTCCCTATACGACCAGATTGCAGAAGACACCTCAGATTTCTTGCAGGATCAGAGCATTATCAATTCTCAGCATTGCCCTTTGGCTTATCTACTGCGCCCAGAGTATTCATGAAATGCCTGGCATCAGTAATTGCTCATTGCAGGCTTCAGGGAATTCAAATTTACCCATACCTGGACGACTGCCTAATACAAGCGGACAACAAGGCAAAATTAACAAAGGATTTGGAAAATGTCATACAACTGTTGCAAGCCTTGGGATACACAGTCAACATGCAGAAGTCAAGACTAGTACCATCCCAAAGGATAACATTCTTGGGGGCAGAACTGGACACATCAACTCAGATGGCCTTTCTCACAGAAGAAAAACAAAAGCAACTATCAGGCGATTTCATGTCATTAACAAAACACACTCAGCTTACTGCAAGGAAAGTCCTGCAAGCCCTGGGTTACATGGCATCCTGCATAATATTGATTCCGCATGCCAGGCTACATATGAGAAAGTTACAATGGTACCTAAGGAATGTATGGTCTCAACACCAGCACAGTCTAGAAGACCAGATTCCAATAATTCCATGCCTGAAGCAAGAATTCCTGTGGTGGGCTCAGGCCTGTCAGTTGAACAGAGGCTTGCCTTTCCATAAACCACAGCCAAGCCAGACCATCACCATGGATGCCTCAGACCTAGGATGGGGGGGCACACATGGTGGACAAGTGTATACAAGGCCTATGGACCCAAGACCAGCTGAATCTACACATAAATCTAAAGGAGATGCTGGCAGTGAAATATGCGATCCAGGCATTCAGACCACTCCTTCAACAGGGTCATCTGCTGATAAGGACGGATAATACCACAGTCATGTGGTACATCAACAAACAGGGAGGTACACATTCATATCCTCTATGCCGGATGGCAATGGACCTGTGGAATGTGGCCCTGAACCTCAACATTCAACTTCAGGCCAGATTTGTACCAGGAAAAGAAAATTCTCTAGCAGACACCTTAAGCAGAACTACCACGGATGCTCACGAATGGATGCTGCATCCAGATATTTTCAAAGCCATAACAAAGAAATGGGGACTACCACAGATAGACCTGTTTGCCTCCCCACACAATCACCAATTGAAGAAATTCTGCACAAGAGCATACCACCCACTTGCTTGGAGGGTGGACTCACTTTCCTTCAGCTGGAAAAACCTGACAGCATATGCATTTCCACCTCTTCCTTGATGTACAAAGTTCTACTGAAGATCAAAGAGGATCAACCAAGGGTAATTCTGATAGCTCCAGACTGGCCGAGGCAACATTGGTACCCGCTACTGAGAAGCATGTCTCGGACACACGCATGGCATCTACCTCTATGTCCCTTACTACTAACACAGGACAACTACAAGATCCTACATCCAAACTTGAAGACACTGCAGCTAGCTGCTTGGAATATTGCATAAAACAAAATAACCCAGATTTATCTCAGGGGGTTAAGGACATTATCCTGGAGGCACGCAGACCCTCCACAAGGAAGACTTATTCAGCCAAGTGGAAAAGATACCTCATTTGGAGCGCAGCAAAGGGCGAAAATGTCTCATTGGCAAACATAGCACACATCCTGGAATATTTAGCAGAGCTGTTCCATAATGGCCTGTCTTACTCCTCCATTAAGATTCATGCATCAGCAATTTCAGCAGGATACAACTTGGATCCTCCTGTCTTCTCTCATCCTCTACTCAGGCAGTTCTTGAGAGGAATCAAAAATGTAAAGCCTCCAAGGAAACCACCTTTACCTACATGGGACCTCAACTTTGTGCTGGAAAAGTTAACTCTCCCCCCTTTTGAACCAGCAGCAACAGCAGAATTACAATTCTTGTCTTGGAAAACTGCTTTCCTACTAGCAATCACTTCAGCAAGAAGGGTATCTGAGCTACAGGCATTAATGGCAGTACAACCCTTCCTTATCTTCCATCAGGACAGAGTCTCTCTGAGAACCAACCCTACCGTTATGCCAAAAGTGGTCTCCAGAGTATCATTGAACCAAGCGATTCATTTACCTACATTCTTCCCCAACCCACAGAACAGGGGGGAAAGACTGCTACATACCTTGGATGTGCACAGACAATAATGCTACTATCTGGACAGAACTAAGACCAGCAGAAAAACTGACCAGCTTTTGGTAGCATATGCAACAGGAATGCAAGGAAAAGCAATTTCAAAACAGACAATCTCAAAATGGATAGGAAATTGCATTCGTTTTTGTTACTCTTTTCATGGAAAGACAACTCCTGATAATATCAGACCTCATTCCACAAGAGCTACTGCCACCACTACAGCTTTCCTACGAGGAGTGGCTACCAAAGACATTTTAGAAGCTGCTACCTGGAGCTCCGTGCATACATTTGCCAAGCATTACAATCTTCCTTTATACTCTAGATCCCGAGCAGGTTTTGCAACTGCTGTTTTGCAAGGGATCTTAACTACACCATCTTTATCTTAGTGCCTCCTCCCCCAGTTTGGCTATGGTATCCTACCCATATGTTAGGACTGCAGATGCATCCTTGAAGGACATAGTACAGTTTTGTACCTACCATAAATGTAGATGTCCGATAGGTATGCATCTGCAGTCAGGATTACCCACCCTCCTTCCCCTCTGTGGTACTCCTAGGGTATTTACCCATCTTTTAGCTAGCTGGGGGAATCTGTTATGGTGTATTTGTTTGTATATATGTATATATATATATATATATATATATATATATATATATATATTTATATTGTTTGCTCTCTACTGTTTGGAATTATTTGCATTTATCCACATTTAGCCTTACTAGAGGGCACCTGGCATCTGGGGCAAGAAACACTGAGGAAAATGGCGTCTGCTGATGCCTTTATACCCGATAAACAGCAGCTATGACGTCGGGTGAAGTGCGACATCAGCCGAGGCCAGACCCAGACTTTGGAATCTGGCCGACCGAAGGGCTGCCTGAGGCAGGACAACCCATATGTTAGGACTGCAGATGCATCCTTGAAGGACATCTCTATGTTACTCGGTCCTAACTGAGCACCAACCGACTAACAGATACACAACCCTGTCTACCAAGGAGAGTCAGCATGTTGGGAGAAACAACTCTTGACAGCAAACAGCAGCTCAATTTTCACAATGGAGGTCAGTACAAAAAGTTACGATACACAATCCTGTCTACCAAGGAGAGTCAGCATGTTGGGAGAAACAACTCTTGACAGCAAACAGCAGCTCAATTTTCATAACAGAGGTCAGTACAAAAAGTTACGATACACAACCCTGTCTACCAAGGAGAGTCAGCATGTTGGGAAAAACAACTCTTGACAGCAAACAGCAGCTCAATTTTCATAATGGAGGTCAGTACAAAAAGTTACACACACCTGTTAGATACTCCGCAGAGGCTGGACCACACTCAAAGAAGCCTGTGTATGCTGCTGTACCAGGGAAGATAAACGTCTACTACTGCATCTTTTCATATAACCAGTGGGGCTTACAGTGGGGAATAAGAATTCTAAATCAGCCAAGGTAAGACAGTCGGTCCCCACCATAGCAGCAAGGCTGCAACAAATCTAAAGGTAAGAAAAGAAAATGGGGAGAGGGTTGCACTCCTTCCCTGAAACATAGGCCCTAAATGCCACTGCTAAAATGACCACATGTGATGTCCCTTTCAAGAGAGTTCTGGTACATTATGGGAAACGTCTGCATGTGCTTAGAATATAAAGACCTAAAGAGCCTGCAAAAAAAAGTGCTGCGTTCAATACTTGATTTACTTCTGGCTTGAAGTTGCATGGAATTCCACAAGTTCTTCGCAAAACCTCCAAGAGTATAATGGTTTAAAACGTTCATCAATAGTTAGATATATAAAGTCGAGATCTTTGGACCAGATGTTGCGTTGTTCTGAAGAAGTTTCCGTTTTTTGGAAATGAAAGCGCTTAACCTATGCTCTATGTTTTTCGTTCATTAAATCTTGTGGAAATATATCTTTGGACTGAACTGATTTGTTGAACTGGCACTTTGGTGACGTTTTTGGGACAGCCTTCATTGAGTCTGTTACGGGAATACTTTTTTCATTTAGCAGGACAAACCCATATGTTAGGACTGCAGATGCATACCTATCGGACATCTACATTTATGGTAGGTACAAAACTGTACTGTTTAATTATTTATTTATTTACATTTGTTGACCGGGAGAGTCCGACTGGACGCAGGTCCGTTTTCAGCGGAGGCCCGGGGAGAAATGCTCCACATTAAGTATTATTTGCATTGTAGAGTTAAAAAAAAAAACATAGTATTTAAATATAGACATTAGTCCAGTTAAGGACGCAAGACAAGAAGAAAACAGATGTAAAACAGCTGTAAAGCATAGTACAATTTTAAAATATGGTGACCTATACTAAACATGGTTAAAATGTAGTTGAGATTCATCAATGAACAATTGATACAAACTGTTTTTGAGGTACGTAACAGCTGTTAGCAGTTGTTGCTACAAGATGTTAGTATTATGTGGTAGGTAGCTGGGAACATGAGTAGCCAAGCTTGCTAAGAGTAGGTTGTTGATAGGGGGCTGAGAGAGGTAGTGGGTGGGGGGGAGTGAATGGTATTAGAGGGGGGGGTTGCAAGGGCTTATCTGGCAAGTTTTGAAGTGTGATTTTAGTAAGGATTTAAAGTCGGTGCAAGAAGTTGCAGAGGTAATTGAGGATGGGAGGGAGTTCCAGAGTTTGGTGCAGGAGAATAATGCTCCTCCAGCAGAGTTAATGGCTCTTGTTACCTGTAGGAGGTTTTTGTGGCTGGATCTTAGTGGTCTCGTGGTTATGTAGGGTTGGAGTAGATTCTGGAAGGATGGGACTTTTAGTGGTTGGTTTATTAGTTTGTGGGCGAGTGTGAGTTGGTACCATCGAAGGAGGTGGGGGGAGCTCTAGCCAGCCCAGTTTTGCTAGTGAGAGACAATGGTAAGTACGGTAGGAAGCCCCTGTGGCGAATTTGGCGATTTTGTTGTAGCCGGTTTCGAGCCTATTTAGATTGCATTGTCTAAGGTTAGTAAATATTGGAGAGGCATAGAGTAGGGTAGAGATAAGATGAGAATTTGCTACCGAAATTTTAACTGCTTTTGTAAGTAGTTGCTGATTTCTATATAATGCTCCTAGTTTTTTCTGCACTTTTTAATGGTCATGGAAATGTGAATGTCAAAGTTCAGTTTGTCTATTTCTACTCCTAGTAATTTGGTGTGTTCTGTAGGATGGATGGTGGTGTTGTCTTTTGCTGTGATGTTAAAGTGAGAGCTGTCTAGGATAAGTTTGGTGGGTTGGAAGATTAGTAATTTTGTTTTGTTTGGGTTGAGTATTAGTTGGGCATCGGATAACTAAGTTTCAATAGAAGAAAATGCTTCTTGTGTGACTTTTTGCAGTTCTGGTAGGGAGTGGGCTGTGCAGATGATGGTTGAGTCATTTGCGTATTGTATGAGTGTGTCATGTTGTGGCTGAAGCTAGATTATTGGTGAAAACAGAGAAGAGTAGGGGTCCCAGGATGGACCCTTGGGGAACTCCTATGGAGACTGGTAGTTGGTGGGATAGGTTGTCCTGCCAAACAACTGCTTGTTGGTGGTCAGATAGGTAACTCTGAAACCAGTTGATGACTGGTTGAGAGAAGGATAGGTTATTGAGAAGAGAGATGAGTTGTTTGTGTGGGACCATGTCGAAAGCTTTAGAGGGGTCTAGGAAGGTAGCTGAGGAGAGATAACCTGCATTTTTATTTTGTAGGATAGTGTTAGAGAAAGAGAGTAAGGCGGTGGTGGTTCTATGGTTAGGTCGGAAACCGTGTTGTGTGTTGGAGAGGAGGTTGTTAGCAAGGAGGTGATCTGAGACTTGAGAATGTATGCATCTCTCTAGTATTTTGGAGAGTGGCGAGAGAATAGCTATGGAGCGGTAATTGGTTAGATCTGTGGAGGGGCCTCCTTTGTTTAGGGGAATTATGTGTGAGACTTTCCATAGTGTAGGAACATAACTTTCTGACAGAGATCTGTTAATCAAGAGTGATACAGGGTAGGCTAGAGCATCAGCTGCAACTTGAATGTATTCACCTGGGAGGTTGTCTGCTGCTAATCTGGTGGTTTTAAGTTTAGTTAGTTGTTTTATTTTGGAGGTAGGAACAGGAGAGAAAGAGAAGCTAGTTGGGAGCTTGTTAGTTCTAATTGATGGTGTGGGTTTATGGGGGGTTGTGTTGTCTAGCTAGTGATGGTACGGTTTGTGTGAAGTGATAGCTGAAAGAGGTAGCAATATTTTCGGAGGAGTAAGTTAAGTTAGGAGTGGGTGTACTTACTTTACCTGGGTGGAGGATGGAGTTTGAGGACCAGAATTGTTTGGGGTTATGTTAGGAGGAGGTAAGGGCAGACTGGTAGTATTGGATTTTGTCCTGTTTTATAAGCTTTTTTGGTTCTATTGCATAGTTCTAGGAATTTTTGCCTAGTAGAGGCATTTTATTTGCATGCCAAATAACCTATGAATCACAATCTTGTTTGGTTTTGCGCCAGTTGTCCCATGCTTTATCCCCGTTTTTCATTTCAGACTTCGTGGTTTTTTGTAGCCATGGGGATTGTTGGGCTCTAGTTCGGGAATGTCTTATGGGGGCATGGTAATTAAGGATGCTTAGGAATGTTTTATTAAAGTAGTCAACTGCGTCATCTAGTTTTGAGGTATTTTAGAGGTTGCCAGTTTACAGTCTTTTAGGGATGAGCTGAATGAGAGAGGGTTGAAGTTAGTTTTTTGCATATTTGACGGTAGATAATGGGTTTTGCTTTATAAAGGTGTTTTCTTAGTAAGAAGGTTGGGGAGTGATCACTGAGGCTGTCAGATAAGCAGCCTGCTATATATGACTGGGGGCTCTTATTGACTAGTATCCAATCAAGGGTAGTGTGCTTGTTGGAGTTATTTATCCTAGTAGGTGACTGGACTAGTTGGGCGAAGCCATGAAGATTTACATGATGGGTTGGGTGGTTGCTACAAAATTAAAGTTTCTTGGGGTAGGTGTTTAAAGCTCTGATTTGTTAATGAGCTGCTTCCTGTTCCAAGGATACATGGCTTGAATCTTTCCTCCATTTGCCTCCTGTGTGACCTTCAGCAAGTCATTTAACGAGACAGCGATTTTAGGCAATTGGGAATTTGGGCTAGGCTCCTTCATGCTTTCCAGAATTGCAGGCCAAATAACAACCTATGAATCACAATCTTGTTTTTAGGGGCTGTAATTGAGTACTTCAAACTTTGTTCCTTGAGCAGACCCTGTAGTTTTCTTGGTTTGAGTTACTTGCATTCTGATAAATGGGTAATGTTACAATCAGGTTTTTCTGTTAAAAATTTGGTTCTTTTGGAGGAGACTGCTGTAGGGTGCAGTCCCATGGAACCTGTCACCTGTAATGTGTCCTTAATTAATCCTTAGTGAACCTCCTCTGAAAACTCACCATAACCTAAGTGATTGCTTTGTTTGTTTGTTTTTTTGTATTTTTGCATACATTTCAATAAGTATTCAAGTGTCGGTATCTCCTTAAAGTTAGTTGGTCATTACAGCATGCTGTAATCTGTCCTGTCTACTGCTAACGTTTTGTAGCCATGTGATGCTGGGAAGTGTCTGGAGTAGATAGAATAATTTGCATTCATACCAAATGATTTTATGTCGGGTAGCCATAGTGAATTGGTTACTTTAAGGCACTTCAAAGGTGTGTGTGAAAATGAGTTGCAGCGTTCAGTTGCAGTTAGTTATATACACTAGACCAGCTTACATCTGTTTTAAGTATTGAGCAGGGTTTGGAATATTTTGTGTTTCTTGTCTAGTACAGCAGTAATGATAAGTTGCATTCTCAATTTAGTATTTTTCTGGTAGCTGGTTTGAAGAGGTGGTGTGTGTATAGCCTAGATAAATTCTGAGACTAAGAACATGACACATTTTCATTTTCACTTTTTGCAAGGTCTGTCTGGTCACTAATGGGAAGATTGCATGTGAGGGAGTATAAACTGGATGGATTTATAAGGAGTGTGGCTCCAAGTAATTTAATTCTTAGTGGGTGGCATGGTCACTTAGCTGTCTACCAGTATTTCTGGCAAGTTCTAATGGCCTAAATATATCAAAGCTGTGTTCATGGTTGGAAGCCTTTTAGTTACTGTCTGCTGCTTCTCAGATCCAAGTTCAGTGGTTGAAGCTTCCCCTGGGGTGTCTCATTTTTGCCTTCTCTTGAAAAATAAGGTCATCTCCCTTTGGCATTTTCTGAGCTTTTTCTAGAGTGTAGCTGATGAGCTTTTAAATGCTTTTCAGGTGATGTGATGTTGGTGATTCGTAGGTGAACGTCAAAAGTCGTACTTAATTTTGTTTTCAGTATCTGCAGACGGTGTCCACAAACTGCACTGTGCGTGTGATATTTGAATGTTCTGGTCTAAATGAAGTTGCTTTATGTGAGCTGTGTTTCAAAATATTTCATAGGTTCATACTAGGCTATCTGCCCTAGGGCATTTATAAGCCTAGCCAGAGTGTGTTTGGCTTTCGCCACCCATTTCAAATTAATTTTGCTATGCCTTTTTTTGAGGTTAGTATACTGTACCTCTGTCTAACAGTGACACAGAAGTGATAGCCGGGGTAAACCTACGATCTCCCATCCACTCATCAAGATTCCTCTTGAAGAGAGTCAATGTGGGACTCTGCCTAACTTGGGCTGGGATTTTATTCCAGAGTGAAGGGAGCCTCTGGGTTATGAATCTGTCCCTCCAGCATGTCCTATTTATTTCAGTGCTGAGGTTCAAGTCTCTTGAGCGCGTAGCTCGATGGGATTTGGATTTTCTGAGGTGCAGCATGTCCATTAATTCCGAGTTGGACATGGCTTTATATGTCAGGCACAGATCGCCTCTGAGCAGGCGGTATGCCACTGAGTAGAGCTGGAGTTTCTTTAACCGGGCAGCATATGGCATCTGTTTGAGCCCTTTGATCCTCTTGGTGAGGTACTTTTGGGGTCTTTCCAGTTGCTGCAGGTGTCTGGTAAGGTACATCCCAAAAAGGGCATTGTACTCAATTATGGGCCTGATGAGGGATGAGTAAAGAGGTACGATGACCTCCCCTGATCTAGATGTGAATCCCTTCATGATTAGGTGGGCTATATAAAATGTTTTTCTAACCACTTTGGCCACGTGGTTGTCAAATGAGAGATTGCTATCAACTTGGGTCCCCAGGTCCCTAATGACTTCTTCTGTACTTAATGGATTACCACCTATGTGGTAATTTGTGGGCACTTTGTTTTTGCCAAAGGGGATGACTATACACTTTTGGCTTAGCTTGAGGCCATGGCTCTGGCACCAGTTGTCTGTTTCTATGAGGCCCTTTTGGAGGATGCTTGTGTCGGCTGGAGATTCGATTATGGCGCCCAGTTTGCAGTCATCTGCGAACTTGGTCAACCACAGTCCTTCCATGTTGGCATGTACCTCCGAGAAATATATACCGAACAAGAGAGGTCCCAGGACTGAGCCTTGTGGGACGCCACTTGTAACTGGTTTGGAGTCTGACATGGCTCCAGCAATTCTAACCATGTGGGTTCTGTCCTTGAGCCAGTTTGCAACCCATCTAGTGACATAGGGGTTTATATTTAAGCTGGTGAGCTTATCTGTAATGCCCGAGTGGGGTATTGTATCGAAGGCTTTTGCAAGGTCCAGGTAGGCTGTGTGGACCACCTTCCCCTTGTCAATGGCCTTGGTGACTGTTTCAAAGAAATCAACCAGGTTTAAGAGGCAGGATCTGCCCTTAACAAAGCCAAACTGGGTAGGATCCAGTGTCTGTAGGTCCCCAGTATCTTTATTTATGAGGTCCATGATGATCCTTTCCATAGCTTTGCAGACCAAGCTAGTCAGGCTTATGGGGCGATAGTTTCCAGGATCCGTTGAGGCACCACCTTTGTGGAGAGGGACCACTGTTGCTGTACGCCACTCTTTGGGTACATATCCTGTAGTAAGGCTAAGATTGAACAGTAGTTTTATGTTTGGGTTTAGCTCTTCTTGGAGTTCATGTAGGACGAGCCCGGGACACCATCTGGTCCCATTGATGCTGTGTTTTTTGCTTTGGAGAGGGCGGCTCTTACCTGAGCATCTGAGATGTCGGGGGGGCAGCACTCTGTTGGGATAGATATTTGCCCTTTTGGTGGGGTGAGGGGGGAGAAGTTTGCACTGAACCTGTCAGCTAGGATGTTGGCAATGTCTGTGGGCTCGGTGTATTTTTTGTCATTTTGGACTAATTCTGAGCATATCTGGGAATTCCCACCCAGGTTCCTAACATAACTAAAGAAAGCCTTGTGATTATCCTTAGTGTCCTGTGCAATTTTTCTCTTGAAGCTGGCCTTAGATGATTTTATGAGTGCCCGTAGTTTTTTGCTAATACTGATCAGAGATGCCTTCCCTTTTTGGGATTTATCATGTAATAGCTTCCGCCTTCTATTGTATAGTTTGTTTATGGCTGGGGTCCACCAGACAGGACGTCTGCCTTTGGAGGGTTGGGTCTTGGTTTTATTTGGGATTGCATGATCCATGCATTCCTGAAGGTGTTCATAGAATGCGTTTATAAAGGATTCTGCGGTCTGGGCCGTATTTTCCACAGGCCCGGGGGCTTTGAAGGATTTCGCCTCGTTTTGAGGCATGTGAAATTTGCTTTAGAGAAGTTTTTCACTGTGGTTTTCTGGGCAGGGGGTGGGGTCGGGATGTGAATGTCCCGTGAGATTAGTTTATGGTCTGATCTTACCAGTGAGGGATACACTTCTGGTCTGGAGCATAGTGTCCCCATGTTGGTGATGATCGGGTCCAATATGTTTTCCCCTCTTGTGGGAGTGGTAACAAGTTGTTCCATAGCATTTGAGTTTATAAATTCTAGGAACCTTTGGGCTAGGGTGTTGGAGCTAGAGTAATGCTCCCAGTCTATGTTTGGGTAGTTGAAGTCGCCCAATATAATGGTGTTTGGAGAGACCTTCATATTTTCCAGTATTCTCAGGAAGGCCAAGTGGGGTTCCTGTGTTTGGTTAACTTGCTATGCTCCAGACCAGAAGTGTATCCCTCACTGGTAAGATCAGACCATAAACTTATTTTACATTACAGAAGTACAGTGTGGGCGGAAGTGGATTATTTTGTGTGTGTGTGTGTGTGTGTGTGTGTGTGTGTGTGTGTGTGTGTCTCAACCACTTCTGTGTAATAAAGATTGCCTTGTAAATATAGCCCATTCTTTTAAGTCTTGTAACTACATAATCTACTTGGCTACATGATTATGTCATGTCAGTGAAATAATGGTGCACTTAAATTCTCATGAAATATAAAGGGAGACTTTTCAGAAACAGATTAAAAACCATTAAAGTGCTATGCCTCCAGACTGTACTGTTTATCTGTGCTGCAGATTTATGTGATGCCTTCTGTTCCATGTTTTGCCTGTGATACATGCCCTAGATTTTTCAGTTTCATCTGTTTCCTTTCATTGGTCTAGTTATCTGTGCTGTATTAATATTAAGCCTGTGGGAGAAGTCGTGGAGTTATCCTTGGTAACTTCATTCATGACCCAGGTGTGGTTCCTGTTTATTGCCTCATCCAATTGTCAGCAGCAGCCCCCACATGCACTTTGCTAATACCACTGAACTGCCGTGTCATGGCTGGTGGACAGAAATGGACACAGGGCCCAGCAGCAGGCCTTCTTTTCTGTCAGTGCAGTAACTTGTGATAGCGACTATAGCTAACCCATGCAGGCTCTTCACTCATGTCTCTGTGTCTGTGGTACAATGCAGGCTCTTCACTCATGTCTCTGTGGTACAAGCAGCTCATCCTAATCTGCAGCAGAGAGCAGCATTACTGTACCATGCCGTGCTGATAATGGGAAGCGCTGCTGTGGAATGCTGATCGGCTGGTAGCTGCCATGACATCAGTGTCTGCTGTTGAGCTTCATATGTCTTTACTGCCTTTGGTTTTTCCACTTTCACTGCTGATTTGTGGTTATCCAGTCATGATGATGTAGGTTCAAAGCTGCTTGCCATTTTTAGCAGAAGACCAGCATTCTGCCTGTGGAAGTCTGCTACCTAGAATCCGAGTTTCCAAGCACTGAGCTTCAGCCTGCTACACAGCAGATTGGAAGTCCAAATGGTAAGAACTCTGTTCTCCCAGTCCCCAAAAATGTCTCGTCTTGAGATGCAAATAAGATAAGTAAATGTTTCTAAGCATATTATGTAACTTGCATTAAATTTCACCATGGGGTCTTCCCTGCCAGGTGGCATATGGATTCCTGTTTCCATTATGGGTAGCTTTGGGGAATGTACCATTGAGATGGCGATAGTTTACTTAGATGCTATCTGGCCATTGACTATACTTTGCAGTGAAAATATCAATGTGAACCATATAGTAGTGTTAGAATCATGACCAAAGTTGAGTTTTTTTTTTTTATTACTCATTTTAGTATTTGCTAACAGGGTCGGTAGACCACTGTCGGATCATTTTCAGCCATTAGCTTGGCGCAAGGCATACAAATGTACTTGTGGTCAAAACAAATGAGAGCGGTAGTCACAGCAACACACAACTGTAATTGGATACAACATTTCTACAAAGTTAAGCAGTTAAAATGTGTTCATGATAAGAAAGATTTTTCAGTTGAGCCAATAAGGTATAGTATCATAGTACGCTGTGGTCATGCATATATTATGACTGGGGTCACCAAGACATTGAAATGATTAAGGAGTATATTAAGTCAAGGAAAAGTAAACCTAGCTTATAAACGGAAGTGCATTAGTATTCATTTACATGCAAAAAAAGGGGTATTAAGTTGAAAGGAGTTGATAATTAGATGTTATTTCACCCTCTCCCATAATTGTAGTGTGTATGTTTATTCAAATCTCGGCCTCATGCGTGTTTTGACAAAGTAAGGTTTTGTATAATTTGCTGATTAGCTGGAAGACAGCCTGGGAATAGTTTATTAAAGGCAAAGTTAATTGCTTTGTCAGTTTGAGACTTGAAGTAGTACAGCTGTCTATGCAGAATAGTTATGGCAGCTAGTGTAGTCCAATAGTAAGTAAACTAAGTTTGTATGTGAATGTATTTAATAAAAAGAGGCCTTTCAGTTTCTGACCGAATGTATTTAGTAGGTAGGACTGGGGTGCCCAACAGTTGGCCAGCGCACTACAGTGCTGTCTGACAAAGCATTATATGCAACCCACAACATGTCTCAAACCTGTGAACAATAAAAAAAAAAAAAAAAAAAAAATCTTTATTTAACTTCCTATGAGCAGTAACTGTGCCTAGTCACTTTAAAAGTAACTTCCCAGTTAAATACTCGTCAGAGTCACTACTAGAGGCACGTTGACTGGTGCAGCATGAAGGTTTCCTTCTTTGTTTGTGTTTTGTTGGTGGTGGTTGTGGTGATTTGGACCTTTTGAGGAAGATTTCCTTTGTTTTTGAAGAATTCTAGCTTGTTTTTGAAGAATTCTAGCCTTTGTAACTAGTCTGTGTGTATAACTTGAGATAACCAAGCTCAAGTGTTGTTTGCTTGTGTTTCTCTGAATGCAGTGTTTGTATACGAGTCACTTGTTTTCAGGAGTGATGTGTGCTTGTGTGAAGCAGAAATACAGAGTGACTGTGGGAATCGATGGGGAAATTGGTGTAATTTAGTACTTTTGCTTATATGGTGAAACTACTGAAGGGATCTTTGGGAGAAGCTTTGGCCGGCTAACATCTACCTGAAATCAACTGGATGTATAAGTGAATTTAAATGCACTTTTATCTGCTCTTTTGCATATAATACTGTATTTAATTTATTTATTTGTATTTTTCACTGAATATTAACTCAACTGAAGTCATGGCTGTCTCTCTACAGTTAGTTCCCCACCCACCCTCCTTGTTGGTGGCTCTGAAATTGCCCGCCCCTCTTGTAGATTTGTATTTGGGTACTCCTGGGCCCATCTCATTTGCTCACTCAACTGAGTGCAGTGAGATCATATTCTGATTTCAGGCACTCCTACTGTGTACAAAGAGAGCATTTGGGAAGGACATCCCCTGTAGCCTCTTAATCCTGCTCTGTTCCCTCCCTCAAAAAAAAAAAAAATTTATATTATTCAGCTGCTCTTACGGTAACCATCTTAGTTGCTCTTCTGCGTGCTGTTATCTGTTCAGTCGCTCTTACTCTGCAATTATTACTGCTTGTTAGTAGCCTTCTAATGTACTGCTTTCTGCACTTGTTTTTTAGGCATTTGTTAATTTAATTGCATTTATTTGAACTGTAGGTTCATGGGTTCATGGGTGTTTCTAGGCTAACGACCACAAGGACCTTTTCAAGCCTAGCCATGCATCCCAAATCTCTGACCAATTCTGATACCTTTGATAAGCGTAAGCAGGGGTTTGGGAGATTAACCATTTATGGGTTACGTGTGTCCATTAGAAACATAGGTGCCAAACCATGGATGAATTTCCAGTTTCCCATCCAATTGTCCAGGTTGCACTTGAATGGAGTTAGGGAGGAACTCTGCTTCACATGGATGGGAGCCTGTTCCACAGACAGTGTAGTCTCTCGAATACATACCTATCTCTTCAGCAGGATCTATTCATATCGCAGGCAAGGTTTAAGTCATTAGAACAGGAAATACTGGTGGTGTTCATTTTGTGGATATGCAGGAGGTCCAGAGTGGAGTCTGACAACGCCCTGTATGCCAGGCATAGATCTGCCCTCAAAAGCCTGTAGGAGACAGAATACAGGGACAGGGCCTTCTGCAGAGGACATTTTACTTATGCTCTGTATTCTTTTAGTGAGAAACCTCTGTGGATGTTCCAACTGTTGGATATGCCTTCTTAGGTACATACCAAAGGGGCATTATACTCAATGACAGGTCTGATGAATGCCGAATACAGTGGAACAATTACTTCCTTGGACTTGGGTGCCATACCTTTGTTTATAAGTTGTGCAGTATAGAATGCGTTCCTTACCACTGTCGACACATGATGGTCAAAGGCTAGATTACTGTCTGTGTGTGTTCCTAAGTCCTTGACTACTGGGTCAACTCTAATGATGGTTACCAGGGATGGATGACTTCCCAAATGACACTGTTATGCATTTCTTGGCATTTAGTTTTAGTCCATGGCTCTGACATCAGTTGTTTGTCTGTGTCAGCCCCTCCTGGAGAACATTTGTGTCAGTGTGCAATTCAATGATGGCTCCTAGTCAGTCAGAGACCAGTGTTATTGGCCCTGACTTCTGAGACGTAAATGTCAAAAAGGAGCAGTCCAAGGATTGATCTCTGAGGGACTCCACATGCGACTGGCCTCTTTGAAGAGGTGGACTCCCCAATTCTAACTTCCTGGGTCCTGTGTGCCAGGTGGCTATCCACCAGGTGACATACAGGTTTGTACCTAACCTCTTTTGAGTTTGTCAACAATGCCCGAGTGGGGTATTGTGTCAAATGCTTTGGCCAGGTCAAGGTAGGCAGTGTGAATAATTTTGCCCTCATCCATTGCTTTGGTGACCTACTCGAAGTCCACCAGGTTGAGTAGGCATGATCTGCCCTTGTCGAAACCAAACTGGGTTGTGTCCAATGCCTGGATGTTTACTATATCACTACTGATCATCTCCATGACCATTTACAATAAGCTGTGCACACAATTGTGGATTGCATTGAGGTGGGGGAGATAGCTAAAGAATGCTTTGTGGTTGCCCTTGGCCTGGGAGGACAAACTTACCTCAAATTTGGCTTTGGTAGACTTTATTTGTACTCAGAGTTGTTTAATTTGATGAGAGAGCTTTTATCCTGCTGGGTGCTGCACCTCCTAATTTTTGTCATGATTTTCTTCCTCCTGTTATACAGCCTATTAATTCTGTGATTCCACCAGGGTGGCTTGTTTTTTTCCGTTAGTTCTGTACTTCTTCCTGGTGGGTACAGCTGCCTCTATGTAGCTATTAACATGCTTGTGCGGGGTTTCTGTGAACAGTACTGCATAGGCAGCAGTGTTCTCAAAGTTTGTGGGAGCTTGAAATTTTGCCAGGTTCTCACTTAATAGCAGGAAGTTAGCCTTAGAATAGTTCCTGAATATTCCAGGTTTAGCTGGGGCTCCAGGTTTTATTTTTCTTCAAAGGAGGCCATTTTGTGGTCTGACTTTACCAGGGAAGGCATTACAGTAGGAGATATGCAGTACTTTCCCATATTAGTGAGGACCAGATCCAGTATGGTTGCACCCCTGGTTGGTGTATTGGCTATCTGGTCCAGGGAGTTTGTGTTTACAAAATCCAGGAATCTCTGTGCATATACGTTTGGCGTCATATAGGATTCCCAGTTAATACTGGGGTAAAAGTCACCCAAGAATATTTATTTATTGACTGGGAAAGTCCACTGGATCAGAGACTCATTTTCAGTGGAGGCCCAGCGGGGAAAGCCCCATAATACAGAGACAGATTGTACAGATACAATACAATTGATACTACTAAAATCAATAAACAAAGTTAATGTGTAGCACATTGATGCATATCAATTTAAGGTTAAAAAAGGTTAAATCATATTAATGGCGAAAAGTCAAACACAGTGCCAAGGTAGTCTGTTTCAGTAAATGGTGAAAAGAGAGGTGCAATGCAATGATAGTCTTTACATATATGATTACAAGGTTAATTAGTTAAATGGTGAAAAGTGTACAGGCCCTAGGGCTGATGGCCTAGTACCAACCTATGAACCTGTAAGTCTGTTTGTACACAAAGGTGAGGAGAAAAAAGGACTGTGGTTAAGACACGATGAACTGGAGGTATAGGTATAGAGTTAGTAGTATTGGTCGGAGAATTTTAACAGCCTGTTGCATAACAGAAAGGGAAAAAGTAGTGATGGAGTTTTGCACTAGGGTTGAGATTAGGACTGGGGTTAACATTAAATTAAGGTAGTTTTGGGTGATTTACACAGGTGCAGATGTGATTAAGATAATGAGACTTTAGTTTAGCTTTGAAGGCTTTTAAGGAGTCTAGTTGAGTGATGAGGGGAGGTAGGTTTTTCCAGAGATTGGTAATCTTATAAGAATATAAGCTCTGTCCGTCTCTCTTGTTGAGTTTGGACATGCATAGGAGCTGCTTATGTGAGGAACATAGGTTACATGCTGAGATGTACTTTTGTAGGATAGGTTGGAGTGATGGGCAGTTATAAGGTTTGTAAATGAGTTTATGGGCAAGAGTGAGTTGTGTATGGTGTAAGTAGCGAGAGAATTCGAGCCAATTTAATTCTGAGATGGCCTGGCAATGATGTGATCTGCTGGGCATTCCTGAGGCACATTTTGCAATTTTGTAGTAGCAAGATTCTAGTTTATATGGTACTGGGTCGGATGGTTAGTGAAATAAGTTCAAATGCAGGATATGGGTTTCCTGGGTTATAGAGGGGGACCATTGTGCCTAAGGTAATTTGGACATGGAGCAGCTCAAGTGCATTGTCCTGTTTGACCTGCCTTGAAGTATATTTATCTTTGATGTAAATAGGGACACCTCCACCTTTAGTCCCTGCCTGTGAAGTAGCTGGCCTAAATGTGTGGAAGGCATTATAACCTAGCACTGCTGATGTGCTCCCCGTGGTTTTAAACCATGTCTCAGTGACTGGACAGATGTCGGCATTCTCTAGGGTAAAGAGAGCTTCTAGGGAGTGGAGTTTTTTGTTTAGACTCCTAGCATTGAGCAGTAATACCTTTAGATTTTTTTGGTTTTGATTTGCTATGTTGGAAGTACTTTTAGTTTGGCATTGCCTAAAAAAGGCACTACGGGAGAAGACAATGTTTTAGCTAATATTCGAAAGCCTAGAGGGGAGAGGTGCAGACCATCCCTGGAAAAGTAGTATGGTCTGTTGACCCTCTCCTTCCATGCTGACAAATGTTGCACCCCCTTAGAATGACACCAGAAGCTAAGCCAATTATTAAAGTCAATCATATTTTATTCATATTGTGGAATCATCCTTAGAGAAGATAGAATGCTGCTCAATGCTAGGCTCATACCAGCCTGAGACACATATTCCAAGAGTTCCATGATGCCTCTCTTCATGTAGTCTAGGGAGGTACATCTGAGATCATTTACACCCACATGAACTATAACTGAGTCATACTGGTATTCATGGTCCAATGACCCGAGTGCCTGAGCAATGCGGCAGATCCTAGCCCCTGACCGTGACCTTCTCCTTACTCAACCTGGTGAGAGGGAACATCAGTGTGCCTCATGATGGAGTCTCCAATGACTAGAATGTTTGATTGTGTCGTAGCTTGCCTTATGGACTTAAAGGTAGAGGTGCCATGAGATGTAGCTCTACATGTTGATTTGGGTGTGTCCTTAGAGGTACAGAGCAAGGAACTACATTTGTTAGATAAATTGCTACCATTCACCTTGGTCAAGGACACACTGGATGAATTTTAAGCCTGTCAGGTTCAGCTGCATGATTTTTTTTAAACTCCCAGATCACTGTTCCCCAAAAGAAATCAATGACAGTGCAGGAACAGAAAGACTGCACCAACAGTGACTCAATTTCAGTGTGATTTTTTTTTTCTTTTCTCTATAGCTGTACAACTATGAAGCAAGTAAAGTGAGTAAGTTGGGGGAACAAGGGATCTCTCTCACTCCCTAGCAAAAAAAAATGTGGGTTTCAGCAACCCATAGCTTTAATTGCTGTATTTTGCCTTTGTTGAATCTTCAGTAAATTTATGCTCAATAAAATGTATGGGAAGTAAAAGAAACTGCAGCAGTGACAATAGAAGAGGCAAACATGATAAATGAAAGTTACAAGTCTGAAGTAATAATAAATGGCAAATAAAAATAGTCAAAACTAATCACTCAAAAAGCACCGGTCATCAATATTACATTTTCAAGTGCGTTTGCATACACTGCATACGATACATTTTTATAAATGTACAATTCCTTTAAATTTTCTTACCTCTGTTTTAGACTGAACTGCGGAAGCATAGTAATTAGCCACTATGTAAGCTCGTAATTTGTCCATCATTGTTCTGGCTTCATTCAAACGCTGATCTATGATTTATTTGCTGTAGTGTTGCTACACACTCTGGTGTGCTGGCCTGCACTACAATTTGAATTGTATTTACTGCTGTTTTTGCTGCTTTTCTGTAACAAAAAAAATATATATATATATATATATATTCTAAGCTTGTTTCCTGCCTTTCCTGTAACTAGTCAAGTCCAGATACAGACTTGCTGTATCCAGGACTGTTGGTAAGCTTCTGAGCCCCCCAAACCTTTCTGTGTTGGAGGGAAGCCTTCTAGCTTATCGGTGGGAGTGGTAAGCACTAGGTAGCCTGTCTACCACGAGAGGAGAGGTTCTTGGCCAAGAAATTGTAGTTTATTGACCATTTGGACAGTTTCAGTCTCTTTCAACTTTCTGGTTTAAAAGACCACATCTGCGCTTGTTTCCCATCTTTCCTGTAACTAACCTACTGGGTAGCACTAGATAGCCTTAAACTGATACAAGCCTTCTAGCTTAGAAGAGAGACTTTGGAGTGATTAAGTATCAGTTTTCTGTACTTTCTTGCTGTATTTAACTGTTTTCCGCCTAAACGCAGATTTTCCAGCGTTTATTGTGATTTAAAAGCTTGTTTTTTTCACATGTTGTACTTATTTGACTGCCTGCACTTTTAAATAGTTATTTTTTGTTTAAATAATTTAACTGTTGTAGGCTGCACACTAAAGTGCAATAGCCTTTTTCTGATCATTTGTAGTAGTTTAAAGCTGTTTTAACTGTATTGTTTACTGTTTTTGCCTTATCTTTTCAAAAAAAAAATAAATAAATAAAAATAAATTCCTTGTTTCCCGCCTTTCTAAGCTAGTATAGTCTAGTTTTCAGGCTAGTGCTGAATTCAGGGCTGTAATACTAGTTTCTGAGTTGCCCATATCTTACTTTGATAGAAGGAAGGTTCTCTGCTCACCTGTGAGAGAGGGGAGCTTTGAGCAACCTATCTGTCCCTGGAGGAGTGGTTCCAGCCCAAAAGTTAGTAGTTTATTGGCCATTTTGGGCTAATTTCTCTCTTTCATTTCCCTACTATAAAAAACGCGTTTTCACGGTTTTGTGCACCGGGCAGTGGCAGTTAGCTATGGTCAAATTATTCCCGGCTCCACTAAGTCTCCTCTTCAGTTTTTCCCTTGAAACTAGTCTAACTCTCAACCTAAGCACTCAGAAAGCATCTTACAGCCCAGCACTTGCTCAGACCTAATAGCAAGCACTAATATACCTTGACACTGATTGCCCAACAGGGCAAGGCTCTTTATTCACCCCTCATCAACCAAGCGACTAAGCAGCTCACCCTACTATTCAGGCATGACCAAAGGGCAACTTCAGGTGCACTCTCCGTTCCAGCTGGTGAAGCTGGGTATCCTGAGGCAATGTGACAACTGCCTCATTTACACAGACAACCCTCTCCTCCTACCACAAAATGCTAACATTATGCGAGAGATGCAATTATACAGCCAAACTGGAAGCTAAGCTGTCTCCACCCAAGACTAGAACAGACAGTCAAGAGGAGAAGGTTAACACCTGCACCACACCTCCAGCCGCACACAAACCTACTAAAACAGCACTGGCAAAAAATACACATAAATAAACAAAATCATACTCAGAGGCTCTAAATAAAAACCTGCAAAAGCATCAGATACCAACAAAGCAGACACCCAAACAACCTGCACTTCCCGTCACAAACCAGACAACACATAAAACACAAAATCAGTGTGCCGCACAATCACAGCCCTTAAGGCGAAATAACATACCTAACACACTAGTAATAGGTGACACTCTAGTCAGGCACACTGACGTCCCACTCACTAGTCTGGACAAGCAGAAGGTTACTGTTAGCTGCCTGTCGGGAGCCAGAATCCGCCACATAACACAAGCACTCAGGTCACTCCAGAACAAGTACAAATATGACTCTGTCATTGATCATGTTGGTGTGAATGACCTGAGACGTACCTCCCTGGACTACATGAAGAGAGACATGGAAGAGCTCTCTGATCATGCAGCCCAGGCTGATATGACCTTGACCCTGAGTAGCATCCTGCCTTCACCAAGAATGATACCTCAGTATAAAGACAAAATGATCAATTTCAACAATTGGCTAAGCTTCTGGTGTCATTCAAAGGGGATCCAGTGTCTGTCAGCCTGGGACGACATGCTCGACAAGCTGCTTTGCTTCGCAAGAGACTGCTTGCTCCTGTAGTGCCATTTTTAGGCAAGACTCAAAAGACAAACCCACCACTGTAAACAGCACAGTTAACAAAAGACTGACTGTTATGCTACTCACCACCAGGAGTTTAAATCTCAAAATGCACGCGCTCGAAGCACTCCTCAGTATGGCAAACGTTGACATCTGTGCAGTAACTGAAACCTGGTTCAAGGCTCCAGAAAGCACCCCAGCACTACCGGGCTACAACTCATACCACAAGTTTCGGCCACAGAACATAGACCGAAACACAAAAGGAGGGGGTGTATCTATATTCATCAAGGATACCTACACCTCCAGGTTAGTGGAGCAGCATGATACCTCTGAGATCATCAATGTGCAACTAACATCAGGCAGATCTGCAATGCAAATTGTGGCCTGCTACAGATCTGCAATGCAAATTGTGGCCTGCTACAGATCACCCTGCATGACCCAGGACCACCACTCCGCCTTTCTGGAGACGCTAGAAAACATGAAGGTCCTACTGAACACCCTGATATTGGGCGATTTCAATTACCCTACCATTAACTGGGAAAACTACTTGAGTACAAACTCCCAGGCCCAGCGCTTCCTGGAATTCATAGACTCAAATGCCCTGGATCAGCTGATAAACTCCCCTACCAGAGGTGAAAACATATTGGACCTGGTCATCACAAACATGGGCGACAGGTGTTCCACACTGGAGGTCATCCCGTCACTGGTTAGATCAGACCATAAACTAATCACTCTGGATGTCCACACCTCACCACCACCCCCAACTAAGGAAACCACAGTAAACATCTTGTCTAAAGCAAACTTCACCTTACTTAAGACAGAGGTGGTAAGTTTCACAGCCCCCCACGCTAAAGGGTAACACTGCCCAAGATGCAGAAACCTTTACAAATGCACTATATGAGCACCTACAAGGATGCATGGATTGTGTCATCCATAGCAAAACCAAGACTCACTCCTGTAAGAGAAGGAAACCAGCTTGGTGGACCCCTGCAATAAACAGGCTATACAATAGGAGGAGGAAACTAGTTCAGAAAAAAAGCAAATCCCAAGAAGGAAAGACATCCTGATCAGTATCGGTAAGAAACTAAGGGCCCTCATGAAATCATCCAAGGCCTTCTTCGAAAGAAAAATAGACAAGAATTCAAAAGATAACCACAAAGCCTTTTTTAGCTATGTTAAGAATCTAAGTGGCAACTTGCAGATATGCACTGAACTCATGCAAAATAGCACAAAATATACTGAACCTACTGATAGTGCCAACATCCTGGCAAATAGATTCAGTGCAAACTTCACCCCCCTCTCACCTCCAAAAGGGCCCACAACAATACCGGAAAAGTGTAGTGTCCCAAAAATCACAGATGAAAACAGCCCATTCAAAAGCCAAAAATGCAGCGTCAATGGGACCAAATGGTGTCCCAGGCTGCGTCTTGCACGAAATACAGAACGAACTAACCCCCCACCTAAACACGCTGTTCAACCTCAGCCTCTGCAAAGGCTACGTGCCCATAGAATTCTCTTCTCTAGAATGAACAGTATGAAAAGTAAATCGAGGTCTGTTATCACAGATGCACATCTGGCAGATGTACTCCATAGTGCCAGTTCAACATCTAGTGCAGACAATAGACCACTTGTACAAGAACAATGTCAGAAATCCCATTAACTGATTTTTGCATTTGATAACTTATTTACTTTTGTCCTCTGACACATCATGATTTGGGCAGCTATGGCATTACTTGAAGTATTTTCATGAATATTTCCACCATTACATTTGCAGTGTTGTGGCAAGAATACTGTCATGTGTTTGTTCCAATGTTTATTGTAGAAAGGATAGTTGAAATTACTTTCACGTACACTTGCAATGTCATAGCAATAAATTTGCACCAAAATGTTTGTACTGTTCTAGAAAGTCTACTTAGAATATGTTTGTATACTTGAACCGTTGAAGCAAGGATGCTATTTTTTAATGTTTTGTTAGTTGCAAGCTTAGTTTGCATGACCGAATACAAAGAAATAGTAATAATCTGGAACAACCAGTGATGTCTGTTTTTGATCCATGACTGAGTCACATCTTTGACTGTGGAGGGTGTACAAAGCAGAAGCATCTTCAGTTATAGTAATGTGGCCCTTCAAACCTTGCCAAGTCTGGCAAGTGGCCCCTGAACTAAAACCCTCAAAATATAGGTAGGCAGCCATCTTGTTTAAGGATTAGGTTTTGGCAAAATAAGGAAACAGAGAATGTGAAATATGATGTATACTAATGCATCCTTGCTGTATAGTAGGTATGTACTTCAGTCAAGGAGTTGGGACAATTTTTCCTGATGGCAGAACAACCTCCATGAATAAGGAGGCAGGCAATTCTGTAGCTGTGTTTTAACCTATCTTTATAGCATCCAGACGTGGGAGAATAAGGGAGTGGATCTATCCCAGACCCTGAGGTGTTTGAAACTTAAAGGAGAACTGCACCCACAGACTAAAAAAAAACATTTATTTCATAATGATTTGGTGTAACACCACTGTGGGACTATTTACAGGTTTTTAAATTTTTTTATGTAATTTCTGAGTCTGACCACATGGGGTCTAGCATCTTGAAGTTATTCTGATTGTTTAGTCTGCCTCTTGGTATCCCACAGTGCAGTTCTTATCTGTAAAAAATTACATCATGCAGGCCCCTTTCTTCCTAAAACTCTTGTCACTGCATTGATTTTACATGCATACACTGCTGTCTTTCAGTCAGTTTTAAGTAACATTTCATGCCATTCAATGACTACTTAAAACACAAACAATGCAAATGCCACATAACAGACTTTCAAGGTACTTCTTACAGCTGCCACTTTTTAGAATGGCTAAATTGCAGTCTTTTGTGAAGCCTGAGTTGTACAACTACAACTCATCTCCCATCTCCCTTCACACCTAACTTCCCTAGCTGCCAAAGTAGTAAGGGTAATTTGAGCTGTTACCTGCTGTGATTGACCGCTTGCAGCAGGAGACTTTACTCATGTACTGTTTCCTTGTTCTAGCCTTTAATTTCTCCAAATCTTTTGGGTTTCAAATACCATGACTGGAATGGATCCCATTCCTACATCAAAGTAGGTTTAAAGTGCATGAAATTAGTATTGTTTCAGTCTTTGTTGTCAGCCAAAAGTGCTCCTCGCAGCACCCACAATGTGCCCAGTAATGATTCCTCCTGCAATTCATTTGGAGTTACATGTTTTGGTAACGTATCTAAATACGATTATAGATTATTTTTTCTATGGCCCGTTTCTCCTACTGCTATTGGTACTGTCTTTGTATCTTTCTTCCACATTGCTCTCGTTTCTACCTGCAAATCTTGATATTTTATGACTGAGTCTGTCTGTATGCAAGACATTGTAGTCAAAGGGTATAGTAATTTCAGTGATCAATGCTACTTTTGTCTTCTTTTCATGGACCACTATCTGTTTTTCTCACATCTACCTTTTGAATTGTTGGTAATGGGTGATCTCATGTGATGTAGGCTTCATCATTTTCTGTGATGTTTTTTTGTTTATACTTCGTGTTTTTTTCAGCCACTTGAATACCATAATGTTTGCACAATCCCCAGTGCAACAGTCTTGCCACATTGTGTGTTTCAGTATACACTTCTCCTGCCATTTGTATATCACAACCAGCAACAAGGTGTAAGAGTGTTTCCAGTTCTCTTTTACAAAACCTACGTATGTCTATTTCTCCCACGTGTTCAATGGACTTTGTAAACCAATGTGTACATAGCCCACTGTCTTGGGCCACCAATATTAACCTTTCATCTTTTGGTTTGAATTAGTCTCTCCTTAGCCATTTCTGCATTCGATCCTGAGCAACATGAGGTTCTTCCAGAAGTTTTCTGTACTTTCAACTATATTTATGCATTTTCCACATTTTTACCTTCTCGTCTGATCCTTCACCTTATATTCTTTCTTTTGTTTTTTAGCACATTCAGTTGCTGCTTGATTTTTTATCTACTTCTGGTTTGATTTTCTTTCCTGCTTGATGCCAATATGCTTCTGCTAGACTAAGCAGGGAAGCCTTCTTAGAATTATTCTCCTCATGTTTCACATCTTTCACTACGTTTGGGCCTTGTGAGGTCAGTAGATATATGTGCAGTTCCATGATTACATATGTGCACATGTAATCGGTTTCAAGGAGGCCCATACCTCCTTCGGAATGGGGAATATATAATCTTGGTATGCACATGTTTTTATAAATCATTTGGTGAGCATGAAGCGTCCTTGTTTTCCTGTCTAATCTGTCCAATACATTTTGGAGCCAGTCAATCACTCCAAAACTGCAAGTTAAGGCAGGAGGAGCAAATTGATTTACAGCTTGAATTTTGTTCCTAGATGTCAACGCTATTTTCAGTATTAATTAAGTCTTCTAAGGTATTCCTTACTAAGTTTTATTCTTATTTGTTCACGTTTTATTGTTGATCCTTCATAAATTCCCAAATATTTATACACTCCATCTTGCTCAACTTGTCCCAAACTAATGATGTTCTTATTGTTTCACTGTTGCATTCATCACCTGTGGGTTATCCCTGCTGTGGTAGATACCAGAGTCAATGTTTTTCTACGTCGCTTGCTATCTGACATCAGGTCATCAGTGCTATAAAGCAAGGCAGCCAACACCATTACATCAGTCTTTCTTGCTGTTGGGTCGGTAGCAGAAGCAGTTCGCAAGTGTGCCAGTCGATTGCTACCAGAATTTGAATTACAGCTTAAAATGTCTAAAACTAAGTACCCCGTTGGGATCCTTTTTCTTGCACTAACCTATATCTGAAAAAGTTTACAATTGTGTCGCCTGTGGAAAGCAGATCCCACACCGAGACTTCCATTCATACTGCGTCACTTGTTTAGGCCCAGACCACAATGTCCCCCATTCCGGTTCTGTGCCCTCTTTAACGTCATTTGTCGTAGAGCTCTTATTATAGACAGATATTTTTGTCTTCCATCTTTGCATTCTGAAATGGCGTCCATCAGCCAGCAATCCATAGACTTTCCGAAAAAACATAGATATAAAGATAGAGACAGACCACACAAGGCTACCTCTAAACAGGTCATCAGTTCTCCGGAATTCAGTGAGTTGCTTTCACAGCCCCTGATGCCCAATATGATATCTGCGCAGGCCTCTACTGAGACCCTGTTGGAGTCCGGTATGCCGCAGAAATCTTCTTCGTTTTCCAAGCCTTTGGTTGTCTGCCTCAGTTGTGTCCGGAGCCACGATGCAGGGTACCGGCTTCTGAGGAGGCCTTTCGCACTACCAAATCTAGACAAAAACTAACGTCTTCTCATCTGACTGCCGTTTCTCTCAGACCGATAGATACTCTTAGGCCTAGAAGCCAGGCCACTCCTAGAAAATCTACCTCTAGCCACCATCTTTCTCCTGCTCCACCACCCCAAGCCCAAATGCTTAAAGTGGAGGAGGATCTTATCTCCTTTATTACTGGCAGTCAGGCCACAACTTCTGAAAGGAAAAGACACCCTTTTCCTGAAATACAGACAGAACAAGATTCTGAGGAATCTGATTATTCAGACTTTGAAGAGGAACAGCAGCCTCTGACTGCTTATGAGGATTCAGATGCAGAGGAATCCATTCCCCACCAGAAGACTTGTCCTTTGGGGAAACCCTTCACACCCTCAGGGAACATTTCCACTGGGAATCCCAGGAATTCCCTCAGTCTAAGAAAAGACTAAGAGAGTTTCTAGATCTCTCCCAGCACAGACCCTTGGCCATCCCTCCTATCTTAAAGGTGGTGGATGATGTTTTCATTGTATCCAGCTTAGCCCCTGATGCCCTCCCACCTGCTCCCAGTAAACCTGACAGGTATTGCAGAGTACCGGATTCTCATAAATACCTGTACAGAAATCCTGTTGCAGACCCGAAGGTCATTACACAGGGACCTAAAGCAGCTAAGGCTAGTGCTGCTAAGAATCCTATTCCTTCTGACAAGGATTTCAGAGCTCTGGACAGATGGGGTAAAAAAGTATACACCTCTGCAGCATTTGCTGTCCGAGCACTCAACTGTCTGTTCCATATGTTAAAATATCAACAACACCACTTTGGAACTATTAAAGCAAAAAATGTCAGCCTTTCCTAACTGTGCCAAGTCGAAAGAGTTAGCAGATTTACTGCATTCTACTTGTCAAGTGGCTAAATACTCATTGCACTGTGGATATGACACCCTAGAAGCCTCAAGTAGGACAACAGTGTCAGGATCCGTCATTGGGAGACATGCCTGGTTGAAGGAACAACTCTTCCTGATCATGTCCGGTCTAAATTGATGCACCCTTGGATAAGGACCGCTTGGTTGGAGTAAAAGCAGAAGAGGTGCTTAAAAAGATGGAAGACAAAGCAAAATCTATGCAAACAGTAAAAGATTTCTTTCGTATACAACCTCCTAGGTTCAGCAGGAATTTTCCCTCTAAGCACTGGTCCTTTCCTGCACCTAGCAGACGAGGGCAAAGTAAGCCCCGCAGGGACAGACCACCCAGGCCCCTATCCCAGGGACAGCAGAGAACCAAACAGTGGATCACCTCCTCCCCAAAGGCAGAGTTCTAAGTCATTCCTCTATGGCAAAAACTGTCAATGACTCTCTCTCCCCACTCTGTCCTCCTTTCACTCACCAAAAGCTAGGAGGAAGGCTGTCCCTCTGCAAAGAAAATTGGCTTTCTGTTACAAAGGACCATTGGGTCTTCAAGATAATTTTTTCAGGGATACAAATTCTCTTTTAATGAACTGTCAATTCCAAGAGGGTACCCAGACTTACCTCCAAATCAGTGGGCAGAGGCATTAAGACAAGTCCAAACTGTCAAATCCCAAGGGGCAGTAGTACCTGTCCCCTCAGATCAAACAGGCAAAGGCTTTTATTCCAGGCTATTCCTTGTTTCCAGAAAAGAGAGCATTTGCCACCCCATCCTGGATCTATCCATTCTGAACACCTCCCTGGTGGTCCCCAAATTCAAAATGCTAACTTTGCAGCAGCTGCTGCCTATGCTGACAAAGAATGCCTGGTTAGTGACCCTAGACCTAAAAGATGCCTACCTCCAAATCCCCATAAGGGAATCCTGCAGGAAATTCCTGCACTTCAGAGCAGACTCACAACACTTTTAAGTTCTCTGCGCTACTATTTGGCTTATCTACTGCTCCCAGGGTATTCACCAAATGCTTAGCCCCGGCCATAGCATTTTGCAAACAGAGAAATATACAGATTTACCCTTATCTGGATGACTGCCTCATTCAGGCAGAGTGCAGAGAAAGCTGCTCCAGGATCTCTTGTGTCAAAAACCCTCTTAGCCTCCTTAGGGTTCATCATCAACGAGAAGAAATTAACCTCCTTAGGGATCACCATCAACGAGAAGAAATTAAAGCAAACACCCTCCAGGAAGATAATTTTCGTGGGAGCACTGCTGGAGACAGCATCCCAAATGGCCTTCCTATACCCAAAAAAGCAGAGCTTCCTGCCTCTCTACTTTACACAGCTGGCTCCCAGAAGTCACCTCACTGCGAGAAGTTCCTGCGAGCCTTAGGGCACATGGCATCTTACATCCTTCTAATTCTTCTGGCCAGGCTTCATATGAGAAAACTTCAGTGGTATCTAAAGAACCTTTGGTGTCAGCACTCTCAGCCTCTAAAGACCTCTTTCCCTCTGATCCCCTGTATAAAGGCTGAGTTTCTCTGGTGGACAGGGGCCTGTGCCAAGAACAAGGGTCTTCCCTTCATATTCCACCCAACTGGGCAGACAGTCACCACCGACGCCTCAGACATTGCTTGAGGCACTAACCTAGCAGGCAGGTGCAGCCAAGGTCTTTGGGATGCCCAGCACCTTCCCTCACACATCAACCAAAAGGAAATAATGGCGGTACAAAAGGCTCTGACATCCTTCAAACCCCATTTCAGGCAAGGGGTTCTCCTTATCAAAACAGACACCACCACAGTAATGTGATACATAAACAGGGAGGGATCCAATCTTACCCTCTGTGCAGGCTAGCCATGAACCTCTGGCTGACTGCCTCCTCCTTGGGATTGCACCTAATAGCCCAATACCTCCCAGGGATCAACAACACCATGGCAGACCACTTAAGCAGAAACTTACGGGACCCCCACAAATGGCAGCTCCACAGAAAGATTTTTTTCAAGTCACTCAGCAGTGGGGAACTCCAGAGGTGGATCTCTTTGCTTCGCACCTCAACCACCAGCTGAAAGAATTCTGTGCCAGGGAGTATCACCACCTAGCGTGGAAGATGGATGCCTTGACCTTCCCCCAGAACTCCCTTTTTGTGTACGCTTTACCTCCACTGCCTCATATTCCCAAGGTACTGATCAAAATAAGGGAGGAGAGACCAAAGGCCATCCTCATTTGTCCAGATTGGCCCAGACAGCATTGGTATCCCTTACTATGCAGCCTGAAATTACAGCCTCCCAGGGAGCTTCCCCTGATCTCAGACCTCTTGACTTAAGGTGGGGGGGATGCGGCACCCAGACGTTCAGACTCTCAAGCTGTCAGCTTGGCTAATACTCTAAAGGGAAACAGGGGACCCCTGTTAAGCAAACAGGTCCTAGACATTATCACAGAGGTCAGAAAATCTTATGCAAGGAAATGGAAAAGATTCTGCTCCTGGAGCCAGTCCGGGGGTGGGGGGGGGGGCAATTCCTCACAACCTTCCTACCTCTTATCCTGGACTACCTAGTGGAGTTACTCAATAGTGGCCTCTCCTTCTCTTCTATTAAAATCCACGCCTCAGCCATTTCAGCTCATTTCGATACAGATCAGCCCCTGTTCTCGCATCCTTTGATTAAACAGTTCCTCAGAGGGGCTTCTAATATCAGACCTCCCAGAAGGCCACCTCTCGCCAGCCTGCAACCTGAATTACATTTTGGAAAAACTAACATTACTACCCTTTGAGCCTGACTCTGGTATTCGGGATGGCCAAGGGCTACCACAGCAGGGATAACCCCACAGGTGATGATTGCAACAGTGAATACACTAGAACATCTACATTTATGGTAAGTATACACAACTGTACTTTTTCTTGGTGCTGCAGTTTTCCTGCTTTAAAGGTTGCTTTTGCACATTTATCAAGACCAGATGACATGACATTCTTATATCATTTGAAAAAGTTTCGACTACTTGCAGTTGTGCTTTCAGTTCCTCATCTGATGAGCTATACAGTTTTAAATCATTGACAAAGAGAAGATGAGAGGTCTTTACACACTGTTTTCTAGGCGCCAAATTATAGCCATGACCTAATCTGTTAAGTAGACAGCTTAAAAGGTTAAGGGCAAGACAGAGTAGCAGTGGGGTGACAGGGAGTCAGCCTGAAATGTCCCCCTTTGAATTTTATCCCTGGAATAATAATTAGTCCTTTATCATGGCTTAATTGCAAAGTGGTCTGCCACTGTTTCATGGTCACTGTAATGTAACTGATCAGTGTAATGTGTATCTTATTCATTTTTAAGCACTCTTTTTATCAATGAGTGTGGGATACTATCAAATTCTTTTTTTGTAGTCAATCCATGCCATATTTAGTCTTCCCCTTTTCACAGTTCTCTATTATGACTTTATTTAGCAACATATGATCCTTTGTTCCGTATGACTTTCTTTTATTACCCTTTTGTTTTATTGTCATGATTGAATTTTCTTCTAAATGACTATAAACTCTGCCAGCATCAATTCCAATGTACAGTTTGTGTCATCGGTAGGCAAGTTATTAGTCTATAATTTTTAGGATAACTTACAGGTTCATTCTTAAGTAGGAGCATTGTTTTTCCTGTTAACCAGGTTGGTGTCTGTCTGGGGTCCGCATGTAAATAGTTCTTACTCATGGCTAAATCTTCATGCAAAGATGTTAATACCTTTAGCCAGAAGTTAGGTACTGTAACTTTATCTTAATCTCTCTGGGCGTTACTTCATCCCATTTCATATCCTGTACCTTTGAACTTCTTATTCTTTCTTTTAACACTACTATCCATTTAGCATCTTTGTTACATTCCACAGGATCTTCATAGATATTTCTCCAAAATGTATCTATTTCTTCTTTTTTGGGTGGTCTTTCAATTCCTTTTACCTCGTTTCCTAATTCTCTTTGGAACTTTTTAGGGTTATCAATAAATTGCTTATTTTGTACTTTTCCTTTATATTGTGTGTTTTCCAAGTTTTTCTGCCTGTGCTGAGATTTTTAGTTGATTATTTGCAGTAGTGCAAGATAGATCCTGATCCGTTATAGTACTGTGCACTGCTTTTATCATGCAATCTTTTCTGAGTATTTTTGTTGATCTGTTCCCTCTTCTAACAGTGACACTTGTTACCTTCCTTACTTTTTTTTTTTTTTTTTTTTTTTTTTTTTTTTACTTTTTATCTTGTTTACTTTCTGTATGGGTAGGGGAAGGACCAGGGAACTGTGACATTAGCGCATGGGTGTTTTTTAGGACAGTCATAGTGATGTCAGTTTGGTGAGGTAATTGGCCAGAAAACTACCTTGCCTTTGACATCAGTGAATTGGAGACCGCAGCAAGCTTTTCAAGGGCGGGATAAAAGTTTTTTGAAAATGAGACCACCACAGTACAGTAAGGTACAATTCTAGTGGAGAGAAACAGTCATTTTAAATGCTGTATTCTTGTTTTTTCATAGCAGGGACTGTAAATAGGGAGAAAAAAAGAGAGAAGTTGAGCATGTAATAATAGAATCCCATTGCCCTTTAAGGTTTGTATTCGCTCAACAGGAATAACATGTAGGCCCTTCATACTGAGGGGGTGAGTAGGTTGTCCAGTTAGAGTAGGAGCATTATTTTTGGTTATGAGAAGGTACTATAAGGAGTTTAAAATTTCTTGAAAGATTGTTTACTTGATCTAAGCAGAATTTTATGATTACCATACATGGTGTCCTGAAGATTCCCAACATCAAACATCATGTACAGTGTATGAAGAAACTAGGGGGTGCCCCAGAGTAGAGCTTTTGTAGGCCTTCACAGAGTTAGTTATTTGAGGCAGAGGTGGCATTTAGTGTTTTACCACTTGCAGATCTAATTTTGAAAAAAAATTATGAAACAGTTTAGTGAACCTTGTCCAAAACTAAACCTACCTAGCTGTGAGATTAGCAGGTTGAGTTTTACAGAATTGAAAGCTCTCTTCATGTCTGTGAATATATTACCTGTTGCAGAGCATTTGGTACAGTTATATGAAGTTTAAGTGATAAATCTTCTAGACACACCAGTTTGGAGCAGGCAGCCTTAACAGAACTAATCCTTATACAATGCTGACTCAGTCACATTGTCACTGTCCTGTACGCTACTAATATCTCCCCTCCCCTCCTACATAATTTTTATAACTTAATTCATTATATCGCTAGAACTTTTACAAATCTATGCAATACTAAAAAATCCATTCCTACAAAATCTTATAACTAGCGTCATTACGAATGTTGAACTGCTTATATACCTGTCTTTGTTGAAATGTAAGAACACTGAAGTACTTTATAACGTTTTCCCATCTGCATTTTTAATCCATTTACTTCTTGTGAGACTTGACAGCTGACCAAGTGTACAGACATACAATTGTTGATGTAAACATTTTACTGTATATACCTGTTTTGTAATTGTTTTGTGCATGAGAAATATAACTCTTGTTTTTCTTAGAACTGTCTGAAAGTCATTTGTTAATATAAATGTACTGCAATGAAGCTCTTCTCCTCAAGCCTCTGCTGAAAATGGGCTCAGCCCAGTCAGGCTTTTCTGGTCAACAAAGACAAATACGTACGTTTATTTTGTGACAGAAGAGAGAGTAATAATAGGCTCCCTATTGCAATGCCTGGAACTGAAGTGCTAACAAACTGAAAATGTAGGACAAGTGCGGATTTTGAACATCACTCTTCTCCTTTAAACTTTTGCAGGGGAGGTAAGCCCCCCTGCACCCCCCACACCCCTCAAACTTATCTATACCAACTCATAGATTTATACTTTAGATAAAGAAATGGCATTTTTGACTTAGTATATTTAAGTCCGATCTTTCAGCCATTCAGTGCCCATATTTTGGGGCTCACTCTAGTGGATCCCGACATTTCAGATGTTTATGCAAGTAATAACCTGACATTCTTTCTTGAAACCCTGCCATTTCGTATGGAGTAAGCTGTAGTTATCAGCAAATTCCACATTATGATAGCAAAAGAAGGCTTTTTAAAGCTTTTCAAGATCAGGAAGACCAAAGATGAATGGAAAGTTAGTAGATGACTCTGGTGTGGGGGTTTAGGTACAGGTTTGCTAACTGCGTGTTTAAAAACAAGAGAGTGAGGTAAATGAGGCATTGTGTAACATAGGAAGTATAGGTAAGAGACTTGGTGAAATTAGTTGCTAGGTTAAAGAGTGAAGGATGGAGACAGTTCAAGTTAAGGTGGTCTCTGATATTCTTTGGAGGAAGTAACATTTTAAATAGATTGATGTATTTCACTTATTTTTTTCTGCTAGAGTCTCTGTGGAATTGAAACAAAAGCCCCTTCACCTTTTATCAAGAGGTGTTCTCATTTTACATCTGTCCTTTGTCTGTTTTGACATATCTGTAGGTCTTGCATTCACGAGTCTACAAGAGTGCAGCATTTTCACACATGGTTGCCTCCTCCTTTCATCCAAGTGCTGCATTTGTGCTTCATCCTTGATGTTCTTCGTCTTCCCTTGCTGCAGTCCTGACAATTGGGTATAGTCCGCGTCCCAGTCGGGGGAATACAGAGAGGTATAGGCTGCTCGCGTCATGGCGCCTTTAGACACGCGCGTCAATTCAGGGTACTAATGCGCATGACCAACGCCATTTCCTCAGTCTTTTGCCGCATGGTCCGATGCAGAAGCAATTTTGTGCAGGTTGGCGTTCTGAGATTTTAGTTTCAGACCGAATACAGAGTTGGCGAACATTTTGGTTTTTCTTGCCTCAGTATTTAACCGGATGTCAGAAAAAGTGAATAACTGTATTTCTTGTGGGAAGCAGATACCGCATAGGGATTATCATACATTGTGTATACCTTGTTTAGGGCCTGAGCACGACGTTGTTGGTTGCCGCTCTTGTGCTAGATTTAACAAGCGCACTATTAAGAGGAGGCTTGATTGTGCTAGGTTAGTGTTTGGGAAGCGATGCTCCGACGCCTGCTTCATCTAAGAAGCGCAAGGACAAAACAGTGAAGTCTAGGGGTGAGGAACCGGCAGTCCCGGACGCCGGTCCTTTAGAAGGCTCAGGGGAGCCAGAGGTTTTGCCAGGAGTCTCTATGGAGTCTCAGGCAGATACTTTACTGTTACAGGATGTGCCCTCTCAGGAGGTAGGCCAGGCTGAGGGTGCTTCTCAGGTAACTGTTCTTCCCTCTCTTCCCAAGGTAGTTAGGGCCTCTCCTTCTGTTGCCAAAGCTTCTTTTAGAGGAAGGCCAAGTTCAGCTTCTGTAGGGGCTTCTCCTAGCATTTGCTCTGTGCCTAAGAAACATATGCTTAAAATGGCAGAAGATTTGATTGCTTTGATTAGAGGTTCTATGCCCCCACCTGATAAGAGGCCTAGGGTGGAACAGGAGTTTGATAGTTTTGAACAGTGTTCACAGGCTTCAGAGTCTTCTGTGGAAGACTTGCAAGAGTTTCCTACTTATTCTGATTCTGATGTGGATGATTCCACTCCTTCAGCTTCTCCTCCTGAGGATTTCTCATTTTCAGAGACTCTTCACTCCATGAGGGAGCACTTTAAATGGGAAGGCCAAGATTACTCTGACTCCAGAAAAAGGCTTAGGGAATTCTTGTTTTTGCCCCAGCATAGGCCCTTAGCTATTCCTCCTGTGTTGAATGTGGTGGAGGATGTTTTGCAGAGGCTTCTCTGAACCCTGATTCCTTGCCTCCTGCTCCTGTTAAGCCTGATAGGTATTATAGGGTGCCCAAGCTCATAAGTATTTGTTTAAGAGTCCCAGGGCGGACCCAGAAACTGTTTCTCAGGGGCCTAAAGGTGTTAAAGCTTCTGTGGTTAAAAATCCTGTACCCTCTGATAAAGAGGCAAGGGCTTTGGATAGGTGGGGTAAGAAAGTATATACTTCTTCCACTCTAGCCATGAGGGCGTTGAATTGTCAATTTCATATGCTGAAATATCAGAATTATCTCCTTTCACAATTGAAATCTAAGGTGGATGCTTTGGCGGAAGGTATTGAGTGTAAAGAATTGCTGGATTTGGTTCATGTGTCTGAACAAGTGGGTAAGCATTCTTTGCAGTGTGGTTTTGATGCTGTTCAGGCCTCCTCGAGGGTGGCTGCTACTAGTTCTGTTCTTCGCAGACATGCATGGTTGAAGGATCAGAATTTAGCTGAGCATGTTAAGACCAGGATTTTGGATGCTCCTTTACAGTCTGATGTGTTGTTTGGACCGCCTGTGGAAGCAGTTTTAAAGAAAATGGAGGACAAAGCTAAGTCTATGCAGACTGTTAAAGATTTTTGCAGGTGCAGCCTCCAAGTTTAGTAGAAATTGGCCTGCTAAGGGGTGGACATATCCTGCTTATGGTTCCCAGTCTAGGGGTAGGTCTGCCTAGATCAGACAGTTCACCTGCTCAGACTTCTGGTGAGGCCAGGGCTCAGTCCTTTCGCCAGCAGAACCAATGACCTGCCTTTTCAGCTGCCAGTGGACTCTCGTCTGGCAGCTCCTTTGGGAGGAAGATTGTCTCTTTTCAAAGAAAATTGGGATTTAATCACTCAAGACAGATGGGTGCTGGATATCATTCATCACGGGTACAGATTTTATTTCCACACAATGCCTCCTTTCAAAGGCATGCCAGATGTTCCTCCTCCACAAAGAAAAGAGGCTCACAAGCAAGTTTCTCAGTTACTCCAGATAGGGGCTATTCAGCCAGTCCCTGTGTCAGAAAGGGGCTCCGGATTTTATTCTCGCCTGTTCCTAGTACCAAAGAAGGGGAACACGTGGAGACCAATTTTGGATTTATCTATCCTCAACACTTATCTGGACATTCCCAAGTTCAAGATGTTGACGTTACAGCAACTGTTACCTCTGCTGGGCAAGGATCACTGGATGGTAACTTTGGATCTCAAGGAAGCTTACCTTCATGTGCCCATAAGGCTAAGTTGCAGAAAGTATCTGTTTCGGTTTGAACTGGAGATTTTCATTATCAGTTCTCTGCATTGCCCTTTGGCTTATCTACTGCCCAGAGTATTCACAAAGGTTCTGGCTCCAGTGATAGCTTACTTCAGGCTTCAAGGCATTCAAATTTATCCTTACTTGGACGACTGCCTGATTCTGGCTCAAGAAAAGGAACACCTTCTACAGCATCTGGAATATGTCATAGCAGTGCTAAGATGCCTAGGGTATTCTGTGAACGAAATAAAGTCCAGTCTAGTACCCTCTCAAGACATGTGCTTTCTGGGTGTGAGACTGAATACAGCAGCCCAGATGGCCTTTTAACCCCGGACAAACAAAAGAGTCTGTCACTTTACTTCCATCAACTATCTCATCAGTCCGTGCTGACTGCAAGGACAGTCCTTCCAGCATTAGGGTTCATGGCATCTTGTATTCTGGTGCTTCCCAATGCCAAACTGCATATGAGGAAGCTGCAATGGTATCTCAAAAATGTATGGACACAGCACTGCCAAGATTTGGACACTGTCATTCAAATAATACCTTGCCTTCAAAAGGAATTCTTGTGGTGGGCTCAGGAATGTCACCTAAACAAGGGACTCTCTGTGACGCGGCCAGAGGCGAGTCAGATTTTAACGACAGATGCCTCGGACACTGCTTGGGGAGCTCATCTAAATGGAAAGTGGATACAAGACAAGTGGCCTGCCAGACTACAGCATCTACATATCAACATGAAGGAGATGTTAGCAGTCCAGTTTGCATTGATGGCGTTCAAGGAGTTACTTCTTCCAGGGCAGGTGTTGATTCTGACAGACAACACAACTGTCATGTGGTACATCAACAAGCAAGGGGGAACACATTCTTATCCTCTATGCAGGCAAGCAATGATTTTATGGGAGACTGCGTTAAGCCTGCAACTGACTCTTCAGGCAAGGTTTCTGCCAGGAGCACAGAACTCCCTAGCAGATGTATTAAGCAGACAAATCATGGATCCCCACGAGTGGAAACTGGATCTTCATGTATTTCAGAAATTGACAGTGTCATGGGGAACTCCAGACATAGATCTGTTCGCTTCTCCACTAAACCACCAGCTGCCAAAGTATTGCACAAAGGGGTTTCATCACACAGCTTGGAAAGTGGATGCTCTGTCTTTCAGTTGGAAAACCTTCATGTCTATGCCTTTCCACCTCTACCTCTTCTTCCAAAGGTATTACTAAAGGTCAGACAGGACAGGCCAAGGATGATTTTGATAGCTCCAGATTGGCCTCGGCAACACTGGTACCCACTTCTAAGGAGTCTTGTAAAGAAGCCTCCATGGCCTTTACCTCTGATTCCTCATCTGTTATCTCAGAAGGACGGTCATCTGCTCAATGTCAAGCTTCAATCTCTTCATCTCACAGCTTGGCATATTCTGTGTTGAAGCATGGTAGGTCTCAGCTTCCTCAACAAGTTTTAAATGTGATTATGGAAGCTAGAAGGCCTAGTACTAGGAGAGTGTAAAATGGAAGAGATTTTTATTTTGGAGTACAGCAAAGAATTTGGAGATTTCAGAGCCTAATTTGAGTGTGGCTCTTCAATATCTTACTGAATTATTGGACAAAGGTTTGTCTTTCTCTTCCATAAAGATTCATGCTGCAGCAATTTCAGCTCACTATGATTGTGACCCACCTTTGTTTTCGCATCCTTTGTTCAAGCAGTTTCTTAGAGGGGCAAAGAATATAAGACCCCCGAGCTCCTACTCCTGCTTGGGATCTCAATTTTGTGTTGGAAAAACTTACTCTACAACCTTTTGAGCCTGCAGCTACTGCTGAATTGAAATATTTGTCATGGAAGACTGCTTTTCTGTTGGCTATTACTTCTGCAAGAAGGGTGTCTGAGTTGCAGGCCCTTATGGCAGTAGAGCCCTTTTGATTTTCCATAAGGACAGGGTATCATTACGCACTAATCCTTCCTTTATGCCTAAGGTGGTTTCTAGTGTGGCTTTAAACCAAACTATTCATTTGCCTACTTTTTGCAGATCCTCAAAATAAAGGGGAAAAGATTTTGCACACTTTAGATGTACACAGGCAATTGCGTTATTATTTGAGCAGGACTAAAGATTTTAGGCAGTCTCAGCAGTTACTTGTTTCTTTTGCTTTAAGTTCACAGGGCAAGCCTGTGTCAAAACAAACTATTTCTAGGTGGATTGGCTTTTGCATTGCATTTTGTTATTCCCATCATGGCAAAGAGGTTCCAGCTGGGATTAGGCCTCATTCCACTAGGGCTACTGCCACTTCAACAGCATTTCTAAGGGGTGGCAACTAAGGATATTCTGGAAGGAGCTACTTGGAGTTCAGTGCATACTTTCTCTAGGCATTATCACCTGCCTATATACTCTAAGACTAGAGCTGGTTTTGCCACAGCTGTTTTACAAGGCATGTTGTCAGCTCCTGCTACTTTATAATTTGCCAGCCTCCCTTACCTCTGCTTTGGGATTCTGACTGCAGCAAGGGAAGACGAAGAACATAGTACAGTTTTGTCTCTACCATAAATGTAGATGGCCGAGGATTCCCTGGCTGCAGTCCAATTCACCGCACCTCCTTCCCCTCTGTGGTTCAGGGTGGTTGTGTAGGTGAGTTTACATGCTGTATATATTACTGTATATATTGTACATGTTTTTTGGTGCAGGTTGTTTTTGGGACTTGTCTTTTTGGGTCTTCTGACATCTGGGGCAAGAAAAGACTGAGGAAATGACGTCGGTCATGCGCATTAGTACAGTCTACCATGACCGCTCTGGTATTCGGGCCGACTGGGACGCGGACTATACCCAATTGTCAGGACTGCAGCAAGGGAATCCTCGAACATCTACATTTATGGTAGGTACAAAACTGTACTTTTTGTTTGTTCGTCTTTTCTTCCTTGTGCCATCATCTGACTGGTGTGTACCTTCATTATAACACCATGTATAGTTATAAGGGTTACAGTGCAAGTATAAGTTATCTAGCTGTTCTTCCATACCCTGTGTTACCATTTTAGTATTTTAAAGAATGTCTCAAGTGTCTTGCTTTTTCTTCTGAATGACCCTTCTACCTGTGTTGTTTTGGCTTTGGTTTAGTTACAGGTCACTTTTTACTCTAAGCATTGCTCACTGATGTGAACCTCACTTTACATAATATCTTTTGCCAAAATTGTGCACATTTTGTAGAGACTACATTGCTTATTACTGGATGGGTGCTTGTTGGATTCTTAGTTTGTGTTTATTCTGACATAAGTCCTTCTGTCCTGCATGGGATGCTGGCACACTGCCTTCCTCCTTTCTATGTGGGATGTTGTCAAGCTGCCTTCTTTCCTTCTGCATGGAATGTTGGGATGCTGGTGCTCATCCCGCCTTGAATGGGATGCTGGCAGACTAGGTACTCTAACAGTTGTGTAGTGCAGATTTTGTTGCATGTGGCCCAACACTTGTCTCTTGTCTGTTGCTGGAGTTCATTGTCACATGTGACTTACAAATGAGAATATCACTGCATGTATCCACCATTCCCTTGTTAATGTATGACACGCTGTCTCAGCGTACTATATTCAGGCTTCTTGGGCCATACCAACACTCCTGTGTCAGGTTAATGATGATTTTATGATGACATGTTCCTGAACTGTGGATGGCATTTCTTACAGTATTTTTGTGGTATGTTTTACCTTTTTGTGGGACATTGTGTTTGTATGACCATTTATTTATTTATTTTTTAAAGATATCAGTGAAGTTAGTGAACCCAAAGATTGCACAGTAATGCTTTTGATAAGTGAGTGATTAGCTTATTTCCAGTAATCTTTTAATATATTTAAACATCTGTCATGAATGCTTTCCGAGTTTAATAAAAAATTAGAAAACACTCTCAAGTGGTTGTAGGGCATTGAAATTTGCTGGAAAAGGAGAGCAGTTACCTTAAATTGGTATGAAAAATTAGGGATATGAGCAGAATTTTTCTCTCGACCCCATCCTCAATGCGGTTAGGGTATGATAACTGGTGCACTTTGAAGTGAAAGTCTGACTTAAAATGTGTTGCTACTGTTCCATCATTTAGCTCTTGTTTGTAGTTTGAATACTTGAGTGCAGAAGCTGTTATTGTGGGAAGATGATTTATTTTATGAAATCCCAGCACATTTTTTTACTGTGATGATGGGCTTCTGTTTGTTGCTATGATTTTTTTTCTCACTGCCTTTAACAGGTCATTAGCCACATGCTTACTTGAATGAGTGTAGTACCTCTTCAGCCCTGTAATTGGATCAGTCTTAATAGTAACTGACAACACTTTATATTGGCAAATAAAATCCTTTAGCATGTCTCATTTGGCAGCGATATTCTTTTCTGATGAACGAAGTGTAATTGTAAAATCACGTTGTAGCAAAATGGCATACTGGTTTGCTAGTTTTCAAGTTACTATGGTAATATGACACAGTGGATTAATTTTCTTGCTGTCCGTACCTGCTGATTTAGCCATTGCAGCTCGTCACAGTGACGGCTTTAAGTGCTAGATGGATCATAAGACAGTGGCAGTTCAGACTTAACGTTTTGCATGTTGGATTTTGAGACTGATAATTTTCTTTTTTTTCTGCCCTTTAACTTTGTCGAAGGTTAGATTTTAAAGGATGGGAGAAAGTGGTTCAAAGTGTAGCAGCAAAAATAATATTGCAGCACGTTCTAAGTGGTCATTCTGTAGCCATACGAATTACAAATGGAACAAAAGTTTTTTTGTGAATAATGAATACCTGACATTTAAGGTGTTGACTGCTCTTAGGCAGCACCAAGATAAGGCATCGGTCAGGACCAACTTGGAGTACCCAGCTCGTTTTTTGAGTGCTAACTCTTTTTTTGCTTCCATGGCAGCCTCTTTGAAGGAGCATTCTCGGAGTGTCCCCTCGGGACCTAATGGCATCTCTGCTTCTCCTAAAAGTGGCGGCATGACCATCCAGCAACACAGAGCTGCTCAACTGACTTTAAGCACTGCTGCTGATGCAAACATGGCTGGGTAAGCAATAGTTTTTCAGTGTACTTTGGTTACTTTATCATAGATGATCTCATTTTGCAAGAACAATTCTGTTGGGCTGGTTCCTGAGAATGTCCACTGGATTTCAAGAGCTTTACTGTGATCCACCAGAATTATTTAATTTTTCATTTTGCAGTTAAGGCAGCTTGACTGAATAAAAAAATGTCCTGGTATGATGCAACTGCCAGCATTTGACTACTAGGCTGTGTCTGTCTTGGCTTGTGGAGGTCTTTTGACAATAAGTATTTTGTTTCTTTTGATGTTTTTTACTCCCAGTAAGTTTTTGATAGTTCCACAATACTCATTTATGAGGATATCCTGGTTACGCCAGTAAAAATAAGAGCAGTTTTAGGGCGTATATGTTCAAGTTGTAACAGTTGATACACCTACAAATATACCCATTACAGGTAGACTGACAGTCTGTTCAGATAGGGATGCTACAAAACTGTTGCATTAGAAAATGTGCTTGACAGGGAGTGAATGTATACCTCTTAACCTCATTCTGCAAGAAATCTGGACTGAGCCAAAAAACATGGGTGACAAAGGGCCAGAAATAGGGACAAATTTTAGATATTGCTTATATGAACTTAAATAGTTGCTAGAATGACATGTTTTGCATTGTTATGTATTATATAAATGATATGAAATCTGAAAGTCCAATGTTTGTCATTATTTAATGACTTCAGTAATTTGACAGCAAATCACAAATTCTATGAGGAACAGACCAAAAATATAAGACAAAAATCTGGAGAGTTGAGAGGAATGAGCGAGTGCATTGTCATGTAGTGGGTATGTGCAGATTATGTTCTACAGTTTATTTAAAGTAACCACTTCAAAGCAAATTAAAGTGACACACATTTCTGTAAGTACAAAAGTTGGCTGAATGATTTGGGTACGATGTCCTCAATTCCATTTGTGAAGTATTAATGATAATGTTGATGAATTTAACAATAAAACAAGTTTTGTAGCTTTAATCAGTTGCAGTTTTGTCAAGCTGGGTAAGTGAGGTTAGATAAATTGTCATATCACTCTCACTTTTACCCCACCCCCTCCGCAGTCGTCCCTCTGTAGCCAAACTCTCCTCAAACCTTTGAATTAGTGTGGATTTTCACAAACTGGTGTTTCTTTCTGTAATTGTTTTGACTTTAATAATCATAATAAATATTGTTCTAGTAGTTCTCTACAGGTTTACCTTATAGCTGTTTTTGGATATTCAGACATTTTTTGTTATATTCTTTAAAATAAGAGCTCCAGATTCTGCCCCGGTGTTATGATCTACAAAAGCCATTTTTGTGATCTAGGTGTGGTTGGCACAGTCAGAATGGTATTTTGCAATATTTAAGTTTGAGGCAGACAGCTGAAAAACTGGTGTGTTGCCATTCATTAAACCAGATTCCTGTTTGATAGGGTTAAGAATGAACCTAGAGTTTGTGTTTTTTATGGTGAAGGAAGGGCATGGCATACCGCAGAAGTGTGGATGATGTGAGCTTCCTCTTCATCCAAGGAGGAAGGGTATAGCATACCGCAAAGTGTGGCTGCTGTGAGCCTCTTCTTCATCCAAGGAAACAACTTTTTTTTAAAGGAGTTTTGCTGAATGTTTTTGACATAATACAGAATCTTGTTATTAAAGTCATTTTATATTTTTAAGATGTGTGATCATGGATGTTAAAAAGTATAAAAGTGTTTTAAGTGTTTCTGCATTTCTAAATGCTGAGTACATTTTGCTGTTGAATTGTGCAAATGATAATGCTGAGCAGGTAAATCAGCTTAGTTGTTGGTAATAATCAATAACAAATTGAAACCAAATGAACAGAATTCCTTTCTTGGTAGCCTTTATTTTCCTGTATTTAGATTTTGTCTTTCTTCTAACAGTACCATGATAGCCTCCAGGGTTTCTTGTTGAAATACGAGAATTGTAAGCTAAACATTTAAACGGATACCCTTGGAGCTCTTTCTTTTATATAAAAAAAGTAATTTTGTGTTGATCTTCCAAACCTGATAATGAGCAGAGCAGGGTTACTTGTTTTTATTAACCCTGCGTCTGATGCTACTTTAATAGACAAAAGAAATGGAGCAGATGCTCAGCACAAGGAAGTAAATATTGGAGACTGACTAAGCAATGAAAGCACTTTGTTGTATGTGATTATTTTTCCTACATGTCAGGATTCTGCCATTGTCTTCTAGCTGCCTTTGGTTTTCCCATTTCTCTCTGGTTCTGGTCTTTGTCGTCGTAATGTGCGACCTCTGCAGCGAGGCTCCGATTTCAGTTAATACCGTCTGCCCATAGTGATAGAACAGGTACTGGCAAGTGCCATTCTGCAGGCCTCGTGTGCAGACTGCACAGTTGCACTTGCACTTTGTTAACTTGGTTGTTCCTACTGGCTGATGCTAACTTAAGGTAGAGACCCAGGGTCAAAAGTTACAAAGATTTTACAACAAACAGCTGCACTTTGGTGCAGTTAACAATGCAGGTCTACACCGAGTGTTGCCATGCTCACCTGTTTTCAAGGTTTAACTGATCTGCATCAGCCTGTGTATATGTGTTACAGGAGTTGAACCTTGTATCTATAAAATAACTGAAACGTGTAATGCTTGTTCAACATAGACCTTAAATTTTTCACAAGAATGTTGGTGTACAAAGAGACTTTGGTTTTGCAGGTTACCTAGAAAAATGACAAAAACTAAAATTCTGTAGCTATGTGTGCTTTGGCAATCTAGAGCTGTTGCAGTATAGTAACAAGAAGGTATAAAGTTGTGTGACCCCCACCCAGCAAGAGGTGAACCGAAGTGAGAAAATTGGTGGATCACATGGTTATCTTAAACTTCAAGCTGGTAAGCTGTTCCTGGTGGGAAGTGGGGGCAGTTAGCTCTGTACATTGTCCTAATTAATATATTTGCTGATAAGATAGATTTGCTCAGATATATGTATCTTTTAAATTATTTAGTATAGTTAAAGTACTAACAACCTAATTAACAAACACAATTTAACCCTATATAGAGGTTGCATGTTATAAAGTAGTGTGCAGTTTTCCACACACTGTGCCAAACCAATGGTATGTAGAAAACAGCTGATGTCACTGCCTAACCACTTTTTCTTCACTTCCTAGTAGGAGAGACAATTGAAGATCGAAGACTTTACTTTTTAGAAGGTTGTAGAGTAAATTTTTCTAATTGATCGGCATTGTGACATACACTGCCCATAGTAATGAAAAAGAACTGCAGTTGTGATTAGTACTTTCTCCTGTGTTGTCAGGTGCTTGCTTTTATTTTCTATCTGAACAAACTGGAGGCAGTCACATCAGCAGACCATTTGCTCCTTTTGGATTAAGGGATGCTTTGTCAAGGCTTTGTTCTGTGATGTTGCAAACAGCCTGTAAGATACAGGTTTTACAGTGGCAGAAGTATCGAAATGAAGGTTATCTTTTTGAAACAAAATGTACAGGTTTCCTGATGTTGCGTTATGTATGACAGAGTGTGGGAGTCACTACAGCACTGCTTTCTCTGTAAAGCAATAACGATAGACTTTCTTGTGTGTGTATGTGTTTAAATATATATGTGTGTGTGTGTGTGTGTGTGTGTGTGTGTGTATATATATATATATATATATATCTCGATATACATATGTGTGTGTGTGTGTGTGTGTGTATATATATATATATATATAAATATAAATATATATATATATATATATAAATATAAATATATATATATATATATATATATATATATATATATATATATATATAAACATAAATATATATATATATATATATTCACACACACACACACACACACACACAGACACACACACACGCACGTGTGTGTAACACCCTGTGTTGTGGTTGAAGTGCACTCGAGTAACATGTACATCAAAGGGAGAGTGCATGAAGTCTGCTGTTTTCAGTTTTACTATTTTCCTTGGTATTGCATGGTTTTGGAGTTAGTATATATAATTTAGCTTGGGTATGAAGAACATAGCCAGGCTTGCCTCCTGGAAAATTAAAAAAAAAAAAATGTCCTTTTTTTGTCACTCAACCTGTGGATTATCTGATCTGCCTCTGATCTGATGCCAGCAGCTCTGCCTCCTCTAAACATTACTCCTGGCTATAACGGTCTCTCCTGAGATTTGCTGCCCTTGCTGTTAGATCATTCTCAGAGATCTATGCGGGTAAGTTAATTTTTTGCTTATCTTTGACTTCAGAGCTGTTCAACTTTAGATAATCCAATGGCTGCATTAAAAAATAAGATTTATCTGAGAGCCACATCCACAGTAATAAATACAGTATTCAAATTATTTGGAGAGTCCTACTGTTGGCTAGGGTTAGCAAGCACTTCAAAATTTCATAAGAAAGAAAAGTCATGGTGCTTATAAAAGTTTTATTGAAACAGACATGATGCAGTGATTTTTTAAGGGTAGATGCCTTTCCATTAAGGGATACTTTTCTAGCTGTAGTAAATGCCAGCAGGTTTAATGTTTTAACCCTCAGTTGTTAGCAGCATCAGTGTTGCCTTCTGCATGCTCACTCTTCTTGGCAGCCTCGAGTAATATGCACATGCCGCTCCTAAGCTTTTCACAGTGCTTAAGAATGCTACACAGGCCTGAACCACTGAAATTTGATAGATACAAATGAACAAAGAAATGGTCCTTTTTAGAAATTGAATGTCGTTCTGGAGTGTTTATCACACCACTGTTTAAAGTTATGACCAAATCCTGTTTGCATTTGTGACCAGCATACCTCTCAACCTCTTCATTTTAATGAGAGCTCTGCAGTAGTTTGACATTGTTTACTAAAGTAGCTATATCAATTTCGATGCCTGTAGTTGCCAGTCACAGTAAATTTGCAAGAATATGATCTGTCAATGAATATCTGTAGTTTGATTTAATGAATTTCTCTTTTGTAAAGGTATGTGCTCCCGAACATCGAGCACATTTTGAGTCCAAACTTCCTCAATTTCGGGTACGTCTCTATTGGTAGCTGTTGTTGAGTCTTTTGGCTTTTCCCGGTTAGGGGTCGCCACAGCGGAACTCCGGTCTGCTAATGATTTGCAGAAGATATTTACGTGCCGAGTTGCCAGCCCTGAAGCACAACCTTCAACGAAGGTACACCCATTCACGCATGTCTCTACACAGAAGACGCTGTAGCTGAGAATCGAACAGGACAACGTCTTACAGTGAGGCGACAACACTACTGCAGCACAAAATCTTCTCCTTTTTCACTTCTGTTAGTATAAAAAGGGTCTGATTGCAAATCACACAATTCCAGCTGAAGGCCAGATCTTACATTTTCAATGGAGACAGTCAAGGGTTGAATTGATTTATCTACAGTTTCCTTAAAATCACCAAATCTTTTCTCAAATTCCTCCGTGATCATTTCAGTATACTTTATATGAGCTGAAATGATACTTCCACAAAAATGTTCATTTCTTCAAAATATTCTTTGCAATTCATAAAAAAGTAAAAATATTATTAGCCAATGTTGATTTAAAAACATTGTTTACTTTTAAAGCCTTTCAAATAACCATATCAATATTGTGTTGTTTCCCCTGCAGGTCTATGTTCAGTTCATTCAAATGGTTAGTCATAGCTGCTATAAATGCAAGATCTGATAAAAATATGATCTTGCCTTATATTTTCAAGTTCTGTTTTGTTGGACTTCACATCGGTTATAAGAAATATGGATATTTCTTTCCAAATGGCAAAACAGCTCAGAAACAAAAGCGAGATTCACCCCAGACCATGTGCGTTGCAACAAAAAACAATGTGCAAAACTTAACACAAACTTTTCATGCACTGCACATCTTATAAGTAAGCTACCAGAGAATTACTGCATAGACCTGAAAGTATGTATGTTCAAGATGCTACTCAAAATGCTAAGAACAGTGACAGCAGAAGCAGACCACTGTTCCCCTGTTAGTTTCCTTTAAATGGATATAATTACAAAATAATACAAATGAAGACCTTTCTTCCGTCTAATGCAGAATGCAAAACAGTGCTGCCTTGTATTCAACAATTTTCAGATACTTTTCGCTGGCAGTAAAACAAATAAGGCAAACTCAAGTACAAGTACGTTTTCATCAAGTGTATGGTTCAACTTTAAAGCAAAATTTAATATTCCCCCGTTAATGCACCCCCCTTAACTTATTTGACCTAGCTCGGCCATATTTAAAAAGAGTAACACACATCCCCCAAACACAATCACTATCCATACTACACTATCCTCAATCGGAAGACTTGCCATACATTGCCTCTCATCTCTCCCCACATGCCTAGGCAGTGGGGTAGAAATTCCACGTTGGCCTCAGTTTTTGTCTACCAAGCAACCTGTGCAAGGAGAGGAAGATCCAACAAATTAGTTGCTATCCCACTTGTCCTGCATTGTTTACAGCCCTGTCTCTTTCTGCTCTCTCTCAGCATTGCTAATTCCTTCAATATACAGCATCCCAAACCAATGTAAGTAGTGCATGACATCACTTTGCCTCAGTGAAAGTCACCAACCAGCTCCCATTGCCTCCACTATAGCTAGAGCACAGGCAAACTGAGTAGCATCAGCTTTCGTTTTCTCTCAACAGAGTTCAGGGATCCTTCACCTGTTCCTTAACCTGGCGTGTCAGCACTTCAGTTGTGTTAGTTATACCTTCTCCAGCTTAATGTTATATTACAGTAATGTTTCCGAATACTGTCTTACATGTACTGTCATTAATTAGTGCAGGTGGGATGCACAAATGTGGCCCATGGGCCATGTTTTGGACAGCCCATTTCTACGTTATAAACCAGTTTTATTGGAATAACTCCAGATTGCTGGTGCACACAGTAAGTTTAATAATGCATCAGAAACTACTTTAGATTTTGACTCCACTACCTTTTCTTAGCTGGCTTCTGGATCATCTCTGGTGTTGGGCCTCAAGGCTTCCCTGCATTCAGGGCCCCCTGCCTCTTCTGTGTCTTCTCCCACCCTCCCAACAGAGAGGAGGTGCATGGGAGGCAGAGGTGCAAGAAGAAACACTTAGAGTCTCCTGAGGATTTGCTAACCAAACATACTTACCTTAATGAAGGAAAAAGCTCCTTTAAATGACTCTGTGAAGAATCCTCCTTTGGTGATTTGCTCAAACTTAAGAAAATGCATTGAGGATGGACCACTGAAACCTCTTCCCAGGAGGAATAATTTCTTTCTTGAGGCTTACTGCTTGGGTCCACCACATCCTGGGTGGTCCCCTATCTGGATGCCCTTGTGGATCTGCTGTCTCAGAGTGCCTGGAGAGGACCCAGTGTGATGTCACCTATCTCCCGGAAAACGCTATTGAATTTTGTTCTCCCCAAAGGGTAGACCTCACTGGGATAAGTGAGTTATTCTAAATGTTAATGACATAAGGTGGGGGATGTATGCTTTACAGTCCCCCACAAGTTTAACAAAGTCAGTAAATGTCCAGTCTTTTTCAGCCACTATTTCTTTGCAAAGCCATATTTCAGAGATGTGATTGATTCTTTACAATCTCACATTTATTCTCTTTAGTGTTGTTGGTCTTCTTCCTGTTCATCTCCATCTCCCAACACAGGAATCTGGCTCAAGTTCAAACTACTACTGATTCTTCTAGTGACCACCTGAACTTTTTGCTGCATCTCAGACATTGTCCTTTGGAACATTGGAAAAGGTTTCACTGCCAGAGTCTCTCTCTGCTTTATTGTCAGACAAATGAGAAGCAGAGTCCTGTTCTGATTGATGGCTATTTTTTTGTTGGATAAACTCATTTCCTCTCTAGCTTGTTGAGCACCAAAAATCTCTTTGATCTTTCAGGAGAAAAATGCCATGAAGACAGCTGCATACGGCAGCTTGAATCTTACACCTGCCTCTCAGCATTCCCTGATTGCAGGGATACATTTTTCTCTTCTGCCTGATGTACAGTAAATGACCATTTTCTACAAACAGTCTGCTGTCTCCAATTTTTAATACTTTGTCCTTCTGCTACAATACTGTCTGGAACAACTCTTTCTGCTGGTGTATTTGCATCCTTACTAATACAGGCCTTGGCTGCTTTCTCGTGACCTGGTTTGGAGCATGCACTCAGTGTGTCCTTTCAATTGACAAATCCTGCTGTGGAATACCAATTGCTTATTTGCGTTTTCATAAAACTAATATAGTCTGTTCCTTCCAGTTTCTTTGGTACAGCCTAAAATCTCAGGTTTTCACAGTGTGCTTTGCCTTCTCAGTTTTTGAAGTAGCTGCTCTTAGAAGTCTCATACTCAGCCCGCCTTTTGTTCATTTCATCCTTTGATTTTTACAGTTTTTATCAGTTCTTCTGACTAGCTAGCCAGTTACTTCTGTTTTTCCAGCCTTTTCTTATTTGAGTTAATATACTCATTCAGTGCTTTATTTATTTTAATCAGCTCTGAGTAAATTTAATTTATTTTTTACCTCAAAATTACTGGAAACCATTTGTTGTACCAAAACTGAAGCTTGAACTGCTTTTTTTTGAACAGCTGCAGGATTCTTCCCATGCATTGCTTTCTCTTCACCTTTTATTGCTGCTTTTATTTGTTTTTTTTTTTAATTTCTTCTTTGCTGGCATCCAGACAGTGTACTTGCTAGCCATTGCTAGCTGTTATTTCTCAGTTTCTTTTTTCACACTGGGAGAGCTGAAGATAAGCTGTTGAAAGAAACTACTGGTCGGTAATTTTAGCTGTAATTTTCTCCTCTTCCCACTCCATTTGTCCCTTAAAATGTACCTCATACAGCTTTCACACAAGACCAAGTCCTAAAATGATACCAAAATGTAAAAGTACTGCATTGATCGGTCCTGACAATATCCCTGGATGCATCTTAAATAGCATGAAGCATAATTTAGTTGCTCTCCTTCAGTCTCAGCCTTCTAACATCTTTTGTATCAAGTGACTGGAGAACCACTGCAGTCATTCCCCTTCAGTAAGGGAGGACCTTCCATAGACCCAAGCAGTTATCGACCCCAGGTCTGACCAGCCTCGTGTGCAAAGCCATGGAAACACTGGACCCATCTAAAGGTCACCAAAGCAACGGATGAAGGAAGATCAGTACACACTGCATGCTTTGATGAGGCCTAAGCTTTTCACATAATTCGCCACTCGAGCATAGCAGAAAAGCTTAGTTAACTAGGAGTAAATTCCTATGTCAATCACTGTTTTGCCAACTGGCTCACTGATAGGATGCAAGAAATTAAAATGGAGAAGTTACCTCCACAAAGAGATCATTCTCCAGTGGAGTCTCCGGGGTTCTGTACTGGGACCTCTCTGATTTGGCATCTATTTTCCTGAAGTAAAAGCCAATGCCAGTGGGCTCTGTCTAACTTGGTAGATGACTGCAAGCTAGGAGCAGTTAGTAAAAACCCAGATGACTTGGTCATCCTGCAGAAAGTTTGTCCCACATAGGTGACTGTACAAATTAAGCTCCCAAAACTCAAACTGGGTCAAATATTACAGGAATACTGTCTGTGGTAGTTCCGAGGGGTAGAGGACTTCCAAATGCCAAAACGTGTATTGCTGTATCCTTTGGAAGTCCTCTACCTCACTGAACTACCACTATTCCTGTAATGTTTGACCCCATTTGAATTTTGGGTGCTTAATTTGTACAGTGACCTAACTTTTGACCAACATGTATCCATTGTTGTAAGAAAGTCCTTCTTCTACATTGCACAGTTTATAAACAAAGGGATTGTGTTTACATCAAGGGAAGTCATTGTCCCCCTTTACTCAACCCTTATTAGGCCATTCATTAAAAACAATGCCCCATTCTGAAATGTTTCTGTCCAGACACATGCAACAACTGCAGCGCCCACAAAAATACCTTACTAAAAGGATACAAGGCCTAAATAACATACCCTGTATGGACTTGAGCAAAACCCTGTCATTATAAAGACTGATAAGAGATGATCTGTTGTGACATCCCTATTTTGGGCCAGTAATAAAGGAGCCTGAGACCTCACCACTGACACTGGAGAGGGACATTCAGCTGTAATACAAATGGATACACTCAGTATTTCCAGATGCAGACCTCTCTGCATCAAGCACAATTTTCTTTAAGAGCAGACAGGGAACACACAGCCTGGTGTCTGGGTTTATCTCTCTGTCTCTCCCCATGTCCCCAGTAAGGATCCCCACTGGCACAGCCGCAGAGGCAAATTCTCAGCCAAGTGCCCAAGCCAGGTCCTCCACCACTCTCTCTGTGAAACCAGTGCTTCATTTCCCTCCTCTAAGTAGCTGACACACACTCTGAGATTTAATTTTCACACACACCTGGTAAAGGCTGGCACAGATTACCAGCTGTACCAGCTTTGCCCAGACTGTAAGGTAGATTCACTGCCACCAGTCAGTTACTATAAGGCTCTTAAAATGGTATCCGATTATACTGAGTGAAGTTAGTACTAATACCAATGGTAATGTTAACCAAACAGTCAGGCTTCAGGAGTGGCCAGTTATCTCCAATTAAATATATGCAAATACTCTCAAGGGTTAAATATTTTCTTAAAGGACCAGCCACAATGAACAGTTTAAATATATTTAATAATAAATAATAAAAGAACATGAAAATACTAAATATCTATTTATGGTAAACACCAGTTTCAGTCACAGGAAATATTAAAAATAACACAACTGAAAAGATTCACAGTTACAGAAAAACAATACTTAACTATTCTCACTATTTTTCCTGACTAATCTAAATTTAGAGTTGCTATTCCCTGGCTCACTTGCTAGAAAAAGGGAAGTTGAAGTAGGTGAGGGACTCATCTATGTCAGGTTTCCAAAACTGAGTGCCAAGTCTGCCTGAGAGACTTCTCAGTATAATAGGTTCATAGGTTCATACTAGGCTATCTGCCCTAGGGCATTTATAAGGCTAGCCAGAGTGTGTTTGGCTTTCGCCACCCATTTTAAATTAATTTTGCTATGCCCTTTTTCGAGGTTAGTATACTGTGCCTCTGTCTAACAGTGACACAGAAGTGATACCCGGGGTAAACCTATGATCTCCCATCCACTCATCAAGATTCCTCATGAAGAGAGTCAATGAGGGACTCTGCCTAACCTGGACTGGGATTTTATTCCAGAGTGAAGGGAGCCTCTGGGTTATGAATCTGTCCCACCAGCATGTCCTATTTATTTCAGTGCTGAGGTTCAAGTCTCTCGAGTGCGTAGCTCGATGGGATTTGGATTTTCTGAGGTGCAGCATGTCCATTAATTCCGGGTTGGACATGGCTTTATACGTCAGGCACAGATCGCCTCTGAGCAGGCGGTATGCCACTGAGTAGAGCTGGAGTTTCTTTAACCGGGCAGCATATGGCATCTGTTTGAGCCCTTTGATCCTCTTGGTGAGGTACTTTTGGGGTCTTTCCAGTTGCTGCAGGTGTCTGGTAAGGTACATCCCAAAAGGGGCATTGTACTCAATTATGGGCCTGATGAAGGATGAGTATAGAGGCACAATGACCTCCCCTGATCTAGATGTGAATCCCTTCATGATTAGGTGGGCTATATAAAATGTTTTTCTAACCACTTTGGCCACGTGGTTGTCAAATGAGAGATTGCTATCGACTTGGGTCCCCAGGTCCCTAATTACTTCTTCTGTACTTAATGGATTACCACCTATGTGGTAATTTGTGGGCACTTTGTTTTTGCCAAAGGGGATGACTATACACTTTTTGGCGTTTAGCTTGAGGCCATGGCTCTGGCACCAGTTGTCTGTTTCTATGAGGCCCTTTTGGAGGATGCTTGTGTCTGCTGGAGATTCGATTATGGCACCCAGTTTGCAGTCATCTGCGAACTTGGTCAACCACAGTCCTTCCATGTTGGCATGTACCTCCGAGAAATATATACCGAACAAGAGAGGTCCCAGGACTGAGCCTTGTGGGACGCCACTTGTAACTGGTTTGGAGTCTGACATGGCTCCAGCAATTCTAACCATGTGGATTCTGTCCTTGAGCCAGTTTGCAACCCATCTAATGACATAGGGGTTTATATTTAAGCTGGTGAGCTTATCTATAATGCCCGAGTGGGGTATTGTATCGAAGGCTTTTGCGAAGTCCAGGTAGGCTGTGTGGACCACCTTCCCCTCGTCAATGGCCTTGGTGACTGTTTCAAAGAAATCGACCAGGTTTAAGAGGCAGGATCTGCCCTTAAAGCCGAACTGAGTAGGATCTAGTGTCTGTAGGTCCCCAGTATCTTTTTTTTATGAGGTCCATGATGATCCTTTCCATAGCTTTGCAGACCAAACTAGTCAGGCTTATGGGGCGATAGTTTCCAGGATCCGTTGAGGCGCCACCTTTGTGGAGATGGACCACTGTTGCTGTACGCCACTCTTTGGGTACATATCCTGTAGTAAGGCTGAGATTGAACAGTAGTTTTATGTTTGGGTTTAGCTCTTCTTGGAGTTCATGTAGGACGCAGCCCGAGACACCGTCTGGTCCCATTGATGCTGTGTTTTTTGCTTTGGAGAGGGCAGCTCTTACCTGAGCATCTGAGATGTCAGGGGGGCAGCACTCTGCTGGGATAGATATTTGCCCTTTTGTTGGGGGTGGGGGGTGGAGTTTGCGCTGAACCTGTCAGCTAGGATGCTGGCAATGTCTGTGGGTTCTGTGTATTTTTTGTCATTTTGGACTAATTCTGAGCATATCTGGGAATTCCCACCCAGGTTCCTAACATAACTAAAGAAAGTCTTGTGATTATCCTTAGTGTCCTGTGCAATTTTCTCTCGAAGCTGGCCTTAGACAATTTTATGAGTGCCCGTAGTTTTTTGCTAATACTGATCAGAGATGCCTTCCCTTTTTGGGATTTTGCTCTATCATGTAGTAGCTTCCTCCTTCTATTATATAGTTTGTTTGTGGCTGCGGTCCACCAGACAGGACGTCTGCCTTTGGAGGATTGGGTCTTGGTTTTATTTGGGATTGCATGATCCATGCATTCCTGAAGGTGTTCATAGAATGCGTTTATAAAGGATTCTGCGGTCTGGGCCGTATTTTCCACAGGCCCGGGGGCTTTGAAGGATTCCACGTTGGTTTTGAGGAGAGTGAAATTTGCTTTAGAGAAGTTTTTCACTGTGGTTTTCAGGGCAGGGGGTGGAGTCGGGATGTGAATATCCAGTGAGATTAGTTTATGATCTGATCTTACCAGTGAGGGATACACTTCTGGTCTGGAGCATAGAGTCCCCATGTTGGTGATGATCAGGTCCAGTATGTTTTCCCCTCTTGTGGGAGTGGTAACAAGTTGTTCCATAGCATTTGAGTTTATAAATTCTAGGAACCTTTGGGCTAGGGTGTTGGAGCTAGAGTAATGCTCCCAGTCTATGTTTGGGTAGTTGAAGTCGCCCAATATAATGGTGTTTGGAGAGACCTTCATATTTTCCAGTGTTCTCAGGAAGGCCAAGTGGGGTTCCTGGGTTTGGGAGGGTGGTCTGTAGCAGGCTATAAACTGGAAGGCAGTTTTACCCACTGTTAGTTGCACATGGATAGTCTCTGATGCTTCGTGCTGCGCCACCAACCTGGAGGTGTGGGTATCTTTGATGAATATTGATACTCCCCCTCCTTTTGTGGTTTGGTCCAAGTTTTGGGGCCGAAAAGAATGGTATGAGGTATAACCTGGTAGTGCTGTGGTGCTCTCGGGAGCCTTGAACCAGATTTCTGTTACTGCACAGATATCGATGTTCTCCATGCTAAGGAGAGTTTTGAGTGCGTGCATCTTGAGGTTTAGACTTCTGGCGTTGAGTAGCATTACTCTTAGTTTGTTATCCCTTGTGATACCTATGGAGGTGGGTTTGTCTTTTGAGCCTTGCCTAAAAAGGCACTATGGGGGTAGCAAGAGCCTTTGCCAATATCCGAAAGCCCAGGCTTATATCTAAATATTATTTCTCAGATAGCTTTCCGAATGACATCACATCTGGCCACCTGACTCTGTTTCGCAGCCTATCGCCAACACTAGAAGCTGCCAGGATTTTAGCACCTATGTGTTACCACACACACGGATAGAGCTTTGCTCAGATCTGCTGCATCTCCTGGAAGTCGTAAAAAATTTCAAACCTCTACCCTTACAGAGTAGCAATTGGCTCACTGCTAGAGACAGTAAAGAAGGCTTCCTAATACTTTGTCTCTGGCTGCAACCAGAACTGTAAGATACAGTCTTTATGGCCTAATTTAATTTCAGATATTTTTCAAAGTGAGCTGTGACTGAGATTAACATCTTCTCTTATAGTATTCTCTGATAAAACATACACATTTAATTCAGTTACAGTCAGAACCTACTCTTGGTGCATATTTAATATAAGCATCTGTATAAATCAATTTGATGTACAAATGACATGTAATTCTTTAAAATACCCTGTCTTGAGAGCCTATCTGCATTGGCATTGGTAAACCCCACTGTGGTGCTGCACTGCTATGTCATATTCCTGCAACCCTAGACTCTGTCTTAGTAACTTGGCAGTTTGCTGGCTGACTTGTAGCCATGTTAAGGGATTGTGGTCTGTAACTACACTGAATTTCCTTCCATACAGATAGGGTTGAAGTTTCTGCAGTGCCCATATAATGGCTCGACATTCCTGTTTTGTTGCTTAGGTTCATAGGTGTGGACTATGCTAACAGCCCTGGAGTCTATATAAGCCTAGCCCAAAAATTCCTCTGCATCATGCCACCCAAAGTTAGTTCCCAGTGCCCCTGTCAAGCAAGGCCACAGGAGTGATCCCTGGGGTGAACTTCCTATTGACCATCCACTCGTGAAGATTTCTCTTAGAGGGCCAATGAAGTGCTCTGCTTGACGTGAATGAGAATTTTTATTCCAGAGTATGGGAAGTCTCTGGGTTAGGAACCTGTCTCTCCAGCATGTTCTATTTTATTGTGGTAATGAGGTTTAGGTCCCTGGAGTGTGTGGCACGGAGGGATTGGGATTTATTTAGGTGTAGCATATCTAGCAGATGTTCATCGTGCATACAGCTGCAGTCATAACAGATGGGTTCTCCTGCCGTCAGGCGGGTCCTCGGTCGGCTGAATTCCAAAGTCTCTGTCTGGCGTCAGTTGTCGTCGCTTCTTCCCTGACGTCAGTGAGACAGGGGTATAAAAGAACCAGCCGACGCCATTTTCTTCAGTCTTTCTTGCCGCGCGGTGCCCGAAGCAGAAGCAGTTCGCAAGTGCCGGTCGGCCAGCTCCTGAGATTACGAAACATTTGGAACCGAAGTCTTCTTAAAAGCTAAGTACCCCGTTGGGGAAACTTTTTCTTGCCTCAGACCTATGTCAGACAAAGTTAATAATTGTATTTCTTGTGGGAAGCAAATACCGCATAAGGATTTCCATTCCCTCTGTATACCTTGTTTAGGCCCAGACCACGACTTCTCGGTCTGTCACTTTTGTGCTACATTCAACAAACGCACTATTAAGCGTCGGGCGGAGTTCGCCCAACATTATTTTGGGAAAGCATTTAACTATACTATGTCGTCGGATACTCTGACTCCGGTTTTGTCTAAAAAACGCAAAGACAAGGACTGACACTCGAGGTCCGCGGCCTCTACCAACACCACGCCAAAGCCGACTACACGTGGTCCGGTTCTCAGAGAGGCGCCTACGCAGCCCCTGATTACCGACGACATCTTTGGCGGTGTCTCCTGTACCCGAGGTCGCAGGCTCCTCGGCCCACACCCTGACTACAGATACCGAAGCCACGCTTGGCGTTGAAACACAGAATGTGGACAGGTCCACCTCCACTCAAGGTGTCTTCAGACCTTCCTCTTCTTTCTCCATCAAGGCTTTCACCAAGTCTAAAGCTACCATGCACCCTAAGAGACCAGCTACACAGGGCCCATCTCCAGGCCCCATGCCTAAGAAACAGATGCTTAAAATGGCTGAGGATTTAATTACTCTAATTAGAGGTTCTCAGCCACCTCCGGACAAAGACCCAGAGTGGAGGAAGATTCCCCCTCCTCTGATCAGGGCTCCATTATTTCAGAGCACTCTGATTATCAGGAACAGTCTTACTCCCCTTTTGAAGACTCTGATGCAGAGGAATCTATTCCTTCTGTATCCCCCCCTGAGGATTACTCATTTGGTGAAACTCTGCATACCTTAAGGGAACACTTCCACTGGGAAGGCCAGGATTATTCAGATTCCAAGAAAAGGCTCAGGGAATTTCTTTGGTTACCCCAGCACAGGCCTCTGGCTATACCTCCTGTCCTGGACATCCTGGATGATGTTTACTCGGAGGCCTGCCTTAACCCGGACTCTCTTCCTCCAGCTCCAGTTAAGCCTGACCGGTACTACAGGGTTCCTGACTCGCACCAATTTCTATACAAAAGCCATGCTGCTGACCTAGAAACCATCTCACAGGGGCCCAAGGGAGTTAAGGCCTCCATTGCCAAAAACCCATTGCCTTCCGAGAGAGATTCCAGATCCTTAGAAAGGTGGGGGGAAAAAAGGTATATACCTCGGCTACCTTATCCATGAGGGCCTTAAACTGTCAGTTTCATATTCTAAAATACCAACAGTTTCTGCTATCTCAATTGAAAAGTAAAATGTCACAACCTGAACAACCAGACATGAAGGAGTTGTAGGATTTGATGCATAACAGTGTGGTTTTGATGCTCTAGAGACCTCATGTAGAGCTGCTGTTACAGGCTCAGTCATACGTAGGCATGCCTGGCTCAAGGAACAAGCCTTGCCTGATCATGTCAAAGCTAAATTACTAGACGCCCCTCTTCAAAAGGATGTACTATTTGAGGCAAATGCTGAGGAAGTATTACGGAAAATGGAGGAAAAGGCTAAATCAATGCAAACTGTGAAAGAATTTCTGCAGGTTCAACCCCCACGTTTTAGTAGAAATTGGCCTTCCAAAAACTGGTCCTTTCCTGCCACAGACAGACCCCAAAGAGGCAGATACAGGCACCCGAGGGGCAGGGGACAAACACAAGGCTCGTACTGAGGCAGACAATGGCAAGCTCCTACGCAAAGAGATGGTGAGGACAACTCGCAATCTTTCAGAAAGCAAAACCAATGACTTTCCCCTTTGCATGCCAACCAGGTCTCAAATGGCAGCCCCCTTAGGAGGAAAGCTGACACTATTCTCAAAAAATTGGCATGTTGTCACAAAGGACAAATGGATTATAAACAGAGGCTACAAATTCCATTTTCATACCCTTCCAAAAATGAAAGGCATGCCAAACCTGCCACACAATCAAAGGACAGAGGCACAAAAGCAAATTTCAGATCTTATAAACATGAAAGCTATTCGAGGTACCTACACACGAACAAGGTCAAGGTTTTTATTCCAGGCTATTTCTGGTGCTAAGGAAGGGAAAAGATTGGAGACCTATTTTGGATCTTTCCATCCTAAACACATTCCTACTCGTACCAAAATTCAAGATGCTCACTCTACAGCAACTTCTTCCCATGCTGGGCAAGGAGTCTTGGCTGGTAACATTGGACCTCAAGGAGGCATACCTGCATGTCCCAGTCAGACAAAATTGCAGAAGATACCTCAGATTTCTTGCAGGTTCAACCCATTATCAATTTTCTGCATTGCCCTTTGGTTTATCTACTGCGCCCAGAGTATTCACGAAATGCCTGGCATCAGTAATTACCTACTGCAGACTTCAAGGGATACAAACATACCCTTATTTGGACGACTGTCTGATCCAAGCGGACAGCAAGCACATTCTTCTGAAACATCTGGCTTATGTAATAATGTTATTAAACTCTCTAGGATACACAGTCAACAAAGAGAAATCAAGACTAATACCATCTCGGAAGATAATTTTCCTGGGTGCCAGTTTGGACACAAACACCCAGATGGCCTACCTCACACCAGAAAAGCAGGGGCAACTAATTCAATATTTCAGAACACTGACAAATTGCACCAGGCTGACTGCAAGGAAAATCCTGCAGGCTGTGGGATTCATGGCATCTTGCATCTTACTAATCCCATGTGCAAAGCTGCATATGAGAAAACTACAATGGTACCTAAAACACATATGGTCTCAACACAGCCACAGTTTGGAAACAATAATACCACTAATTCCATGTCTGCAAAAAGAATTTCTGTGGTGGGCTCAAGCATGCCAAACAAACGTAGGTCTTCCATTCAGCAAGCCTCAAGCAAATCAAGTCATCACAACAGACGCCTCGGACTACGCCTGGGGGGCGCACATGACAGACCGGTGCATTCAGGGCAAATGGACCCAAAAAGAAAAGCACCTTCACATCAATCAAAAAGAAATGCTAGCAGTGATAAATGCTATTACAGCTTTCAAGGACCTTCTACAACCAGGTCAGCTATTGATAAGAACAGACAACACCACAGTTATGTGGTACATAAACAAGCAGGGAGGAACACATTCTTATCCCCTATGCAGACTGGCCATGTCACTTTGGAACATGGCCATGGACTTACAAATGGAACTACAAGCACAGTACTTGCCAGGCAAGGAAAACACGCTGGCAGACAACCTAAGCAGGAATATGACAGATCCACACGAATGGAAGTTGCATCCAAAAGTTTTTACAGAAGTAATCCAAGAATGGGGAAGGCCAGACATGGATCTCTTTGCCTCCCACAAAAATCATCAATTTCCAAAATTCTGCTCAAGGATCTTCCATCCAAAGGCCTGGAGAGTAGACGCTCTCTCTTTCAGTTGGACATCAATGACAGTTTATGCCTTCCCACCTCTTCCTCTGCTGCCCAAAGTCCTATTGAAGACCAGAGCAGACAGACCAAAGATGATCCTCATTGCTCCGGACTGGCTAAGGCAACACTGGTACCCACTCCTGAGGAGCCTGACGCATTCCCCACCATGGACCCTGCCTCTAATGCCTCTTCTTCTGACTCAGCACAGCTTCAAAACTCATCACAGTCAGCTGAAAACACTCAATCTAGCCGCATGGAAGATTCCTTAGCATCCGCAGCAGGCCCTGCTCTCCAAGGAGGTGCAGGATGTCATTTTGGAGGCCAGAAGGCCATCAACTAGAAAAGCTTACTCTGCAAAATGGAAACGTTTTTGTGTTTGGAATAAGAAAAAGGGCCAGTGCCCTGGAAAACTGAATTTACCTCAAATACTACAATATTTGGCTGAACTGCTAAGCAGTGGACTTTCGTTCTCCTCCATCAAAATCCATGCCTCATCCATTTCTGCACAATACAACACTGATCCACCTTTATTCTCTCACCCTCTATTAAGACAGTTCCTCGGAGGGGCTAAGAATTTAAGACCTCCAAGAAAACAACCAATACCTGCTTGCGATCTTAATTTCATTCTGGAAAAACTGACTTTGCCTCCTTTTGAGCCAGCTGCCTCATCAAATTTACAATATTTGTCCTGGAAAACAGCTTTCCTTCTGGCTATCACTTCAGCTCGTAGAGTTTCAGAACTACAGGCTCTTATGGCTGTCCAACCTTTTATCATCTTCCATCAGGACAGAGTTTCATTACGTACCAACCCGTCCTTTATGCCTAAAGTGGTATCCAGGGTATCTTTAAATCAGGCCATACATTTACCTACTTTTTATCCTAATCCTCAAAACAAAGGGGAGAAATTACTGCATTCCTTGGACATCCACAGACAACTGCGTTATTATTTGGACAGAACAAAGATTTTCAGAAAATCAGAACAGCTTTTTGTGGCCTATGCGGTAGGAGCTCAAGGAAAGTCAATATCCAAACAGACAATCTCAAAATGGATAGCCCACTGCATACACTTTTGCTAGTCCTTTCATGGCAAAACTGTACCTACAGGCATTAGAACTCATTCTACCAGGGCCACAGCCACCTCTGCAGCCTTCCTCAGAGGAGTTCCTACCAAGGATATTTTAGAAGCAGCCACTTGGAGTTCTGTGCATACTTTCTCTAAGCACTACAACCTACCATTATACTCCAATTCTAGAGCAGGCTTTGCCACTGCAGTCTTGCAGGGCATTTTGGCTCCTCCTAGCTCCACCTTGTGCCTACCACCCCTTTCTTAGCTTTGGGATTCTACCCATCTGTTATGACTGCAGCTGTATGCACGATGAACATAGTACAGTTTTGTACCTACCATAAATGTAGATGTTCGAGTGCTAATACAGCTGCAGTCCAGGTTTCTCTCCCTCCTTCCCCTCTAGGGGTCTTCTTTTATGGTGTATTTGCTTGCAACTACTGGTCTTTGATTATATTGCATTGCATTATTACATAATTTTATGTATTGCCTTCTTTCTGGGGGCACCTGACATCTGGGGCAAGAAAAACTGAAGAAAATGGCGTCGGCTGGTTCTTTTATACCCCTGTCGCACTGACGTCAGGGAAGAAGTGACGACAACTGACGCCGGACCTAGACTTTGGAATTCGGCCGACCGAGGACCCACCTGATGGCAGGAGAGCCCATCTGTTATGACTGCAGCTGTATTAGCACTCGAACATCTACATTTATGGTAGGTACAAAACTGTACTTTCTGGGTCAGACATGGCTTTGTAGGTCAAGCAGAGATCACCTCTAAGTAGGTGATAAGAGACAGAGTATAGCTGGAGTGTTTTGAGTCTGTCCACATAGGGCATGTGTCTAAGGCCTAAGATCCTCCTTGTGAGGTATTTTTGTGGCCTTTCCAGTTGTTGGTGTCAAGTGAGGTACATACCAAATGGGGCATTGTATTCTATAATAGACCTAATGAGGGATGAGTAGAGAGAGGTTATGATCTTTCTTCCTGGATGAGAGAAACCTTTTGTAATGAGATGTGCCACATAGAAGGACTTTGACTACAGTAGCAATGTGGTTATCAAAGGAGAGGTTGCTGTCAACCTGTGTCCCCAGATCCCTTATCAGACCTTCGGTGTTTAGTGGGCTACCACCTATGTGGTAGTTCATGGGCACCAAATTTTTCCCAAAGGGAATGACAATGCACTTTTTGGCATTGAGCTTAAGGCCATGGTTGTGTCCATCAGTTATTGTTGTCAGTGAGGCCTTTTTGTAGAGTGCATAACATTCCTCCCTAGGTTGGAGTCTACAGCTGAGATGTACCACTGGGTGCTCTTTTCCCTCTGAAGAAACTGAGCTGAGTACAGCCCCTGCCCCGTGGTTTGAAACATCCACCTTCTCAACAAATTATTTGCTGTAATCAGGGCTGGCTAACACAGGGGGTTCTCTCAGAGCTCCTTTAAGGTTTAAAATGCCTGTTCATAGGCTGGAGTCCACACTACCAGCCTGTTTTTCCTCGTCAGGTCTGTGAGGGAGCAGCAATTGTATTATAATTGGGAACAAGCTTTCTGTAGTACCCCACTGTCCCCAAGAATGCCCTCACCCGCTTTTTAGTAACACGGGCAGGCCTTGCCTGAATGGCTTTCACTTTGGCAAGTTCTGGCCTGATCTTACCACTCCCAATCTATGTCCCAGGTAGGAGACCTCTACCGTACCCACCTGACACTTACTGGGCTTAATGGTCAACCCTGCCCTTTGCAGTCTGCCCAGGACCAGGACCAGGGGGAATTTTATAGACAAACAAAAGGGGTGGCTATGGGCAACAGTTGTGCACTCATTTTTGCTAATCTAGTCATGTACTTTTGGGAAACCCAGTTTTTATTCAATTCTTGTTACAAAAATGACTGGTGTTTGTACTTAAGATTTTTGGATGATTTATTTGTTTTAGGGAAAGATGGAACATCTTTTGAACCTTTTCTTGAATACGTCAACAATGTTTGTGATTACTTCAAATTTACTGGGAATGGTAACCCCGTGGAGATTAACTTTCTTGATGTAAAACTAACTAAAGATAGTTCTAATAATTGCTTCCAATCTAGGTTATATAGAAAACCCACTTTTTCAAATGACTACCTTGAATATTCAAGTAACCATCCTCCTTACACTAAGAGGAACATTGTTAAGGGTCAGATGGTTAGGGTAGTAAGGATGTCTTCTAGTTTAACCCTTGTGGAAGACGAATTTAGGTTAGTTATGGACATGTTTCTCCATCGAGGTTATCCCAGGGACATGTTAAAGAAAATTAGGGACCAGGTAATGAGTGAATGGAACATTAGATACAAACCCTTACTAGGGGCCAATGACGAGGAGGTGTCTTTGTTAAATAATGTACCAAAGGATTTTAGCCAAGCTATGGTTTTAACTTACGGTGATACCTCTAAAGAGGTGAAACGGATTATTAGAAATAATTGGGCCATGTTCAAGGGTAATAGGGATGTTTCATCAGTTTTGGGTCCCGAACCCCTTTTTACATACAGAGTTAGTAACAACTTAAAATATATTCTAGAGAACAAACCTATTTCGAATTCCAGAAGGAAAGGTACTCACAAATGTGGTTGCTGTGAATACTGTAGTTACATTTTCGAGGGTACTAAGGTTAAACTCAGTCCATTTGACATTGAGGTGGTTTTTGCGACTGGTTCTTGTACCACCTGTGGTGTTGTTTATTTAGCCCTATGCAATTCCTGCCCATGTTACTACATTGGCAAGACTGAGAGGAAATTGAACCATAGAATTTACGAGCACTGTTATTGTATAGGAAGACAGGATGAAAAAAATGCTCTGTCCAAACACATCAAAACCAATCCCTCCCATGGGTTCAAGTTTGGTATTTTGGAAGTGGTTGTTCCTGATTTTAGAGGGGGGGATTGGACCAACAAATTACTTAGGGCTGAAACTAGATGGCAACTCAGGTTAAACGGGGCTGAGTTTCCTGGTATAAATGAATCTATTAGTATTAAACCTGAATTAAAGTTCAGAGCTAATAGATTATAATTATTCCTTTTAGACACTTGTTATTATATAACATACATAAACTATACAAAAACTTTTGTACAATTGTTACATTACACATTTTTTATGTACTAGTTTATGAACTCAGACATACATTTTCCATTCTTACTTATTTCTATTTATTTATATGTACTTTGAAATATTTTAAAAGACTGTTGCTTTAAATTTTAATTGTTCTGATTATGATGGACTCGTTAAGGAAAATGTATAAAAAGGTTTTAGTGTAACATGTCTTTGTTCTGATTAAGTCAATTTTGATGAAAGCGCTTGACCTTTTGTGCTGTGTTGATACGTTAAAGTGATTTTTACTACAACTGTGTTCTTGTTGGAGAAGTCCGATTTTTGCAGTTCATTTGCAGTATTTTTCACGTTACTTGGTATGCTTTATGGCCATATGACCTGCAAAAGGAATGTCATAGGTTATGGCTAGAAGTGCCAGACGATAGGCTGTAGGCAGTACTTACTGCTGTATTACCTCACCCTCTAGCCCTCCCTCAAGGGTCCACTCTCTGCACAGTAACCCTTTGTTCCAGTATACCAATTCCCCCTTTTCTTGAGAATTGGGAGCCCCCTTAACTACCTCCCTCAAGCCTTGTAATATACGGTATGAGAGCTGAGGCCTGTCTCAGCTGTACTTTTGTGACTCTTCCCAGCTCCCCTTCTACAGGAAATCTGGTGTCCTCTGACAGCAGTGCCTCACTGTCAGCCTGGGTATAACCACTCACCTCTGCCCTTGCAGTCCCTCTGTCCAAGGGAACATCAGCACAAAGCAGCTGTAGCTCACCATCAGGCTCACTGCTACAGGATAGCTCCCTCCCTGAAACAGCCACCTCACCACAACTGGCTTCAGGTGGTGGGGTATGTCTGGGTCTCGACTTATAAATAAAAACCAAACCAGCTCCAGGAAAACTTGAAACTTTAATGGACCGTACACTCGAGACAACAACAAGTAAAACCAAAAACAATAAAACGTACCGTCACTAAGCGCTTTCACCCGTAATAACAGTTGGGCATCATCAGAGTAACAGAGCACATCTGAGACTTCAGTATTCAAAAATATCTCGTGAGCACACGCCCCCTGTTTGAGACCAATCACAACTTCAACACAATCAATAAATTTTGTTATTTGTATAAATTCTTAAATATAATGTAATGTTAATTAATTGAATTAATAAATTGTATATAATCAAATGTATATTTGTTAAGTAAATACATTAATAAATATTAACATGTATAAAAAAAAAATATATATATATATATATATATATATATATATATATATATATAAATAAATATTTGTAAACTGTTGGGTAACAGCAAGAAAAATTGTTGCCTACTGTGATATTTTAAAACTATATCCTTTTGTAAATCAAAAACATTCAAAAAGCATTTAAAACATTAGCGATCAAAACTACCGTGTGATGTTAAGCAACCTAAACCTCTTTACATCTCAATAACAGTGTAATAAGGTAGTGCAAATACACCGGGACTGTCCCAAAATGTGCTGAAAGCTATTTGTAACATGTATAAGCTATCAGTTAATAAATCACTGTACCAGTTGTCATTTTAAATACAATAAGATCTATATTTTAAAATACTGGACAGTGAAATATGTTCATTAATTCCCAGCGACTTAGATGCATCTAACCTGAGCTGCCACAAACATTCTTTAGCATCAAGTAAGGTCTTGGCATCACCTTCTCTGTCATTTAATGGAATTCTGTCCACCACAAAAAATAAATATTTTTTAAAATTAATACAATTCTGACTGTGTATGTATTGGGCATTAGATGTTCTCTTGTTCCTAATGTCCCTTGAATGTTCTAAAATTCTAAGCCGTAGTTTCCTAATGGTTTTCCCCACATAGAATGTGGGACAACTGAGGCATGTAGCAATATACACCACCATCTTGGTGTTACAGTTGCAATACCCCGGGCATCTCATAGTCCTACTAAAAGTTTGGACTACTACATAAGGGCCATTGTTGATGTACTTGCAAGTGCTACATAGGCCACATTTACTCATTCTAGAATTCTTATAAGTCTCTAAGTTGGATTCCATTTCCATCATCTCTTTGAGGTTCCTACCCCTACTGTAAGTGAAAACTGGTGTTTTACCAACTATAGTTGTTGTGTCATTGTTAAAAACACTGTGCCATGTGTCAGTAATCATATTCTTAATTTGTCCAGCCACCTCATTGTGAGGTAAAATCATTGCCCGTCTCGTATTATGAACATTTGTTTTTTCAGTGCGAGTGTTATGTTCACTGAATTCTTTAATCAAACCTCCTTTAAGTATAGTTTTGAAGACAGTATGTCTTTTCGCCTCTCTCTCACTTCTTATGTTCATCAAAACATCATAGGGGTAACCTCTCTCAGTAAACATGTCTTATCAGTTTTGATAGTTCAGTTTTTAAACGGTCGTCCTCACTAATGAGTCTAGAAAGTCTAACCATTTCTCCTTTGACTATGTTCCTTTTCTGGAAATATGGGTGACAACTTTGGAAGTGCAAAAAAGTGTTGGAATATGTCTTTTTGTGCTATATACTAGAATTCACAATAAACCTCATCCTTCTCTTTATATAGTAATATGTCCAAAAAAATCACAACTTTCGCCATGAATCTTGAGTAAATTTTAAAAAAGATGTAGTGGTACCCAGATAAGTAATAAATTCTTGAATTTCTTCCACTGTTCCTTTTCAAAAAATAAGAATGCCATCAAGGTAACGCAAATATAATGTTACCTTCTGCATGAAGTCAGAGGTGAAAACCCACTGTGTCTCCCAATCTGCCAACACTAAGTTGGCATAAATTTGTGCACACCTGGCACCCATAGCTACACCTGTGACCTGCTTATAAAGTTCACCTTCAAACATAACAAGATTGTTGGACAAAATCATTTCTGTTAATTCTACAATTAGACCACGTTTAACCGTGTGAAAACCCCTATGCTTTTCTGAACAGTTGTTGAACAGGTCAAGACCTTGTTCCTGAGGTATAATTGAAAATAAGTTGACTACATCAATAGTGACTATTAAAAATTATTCAACTATGTGTGTGTTCTTGATCACATCTAAGCAATGCCAAGAATCCCTCAGTATGTGTGGCAATCGTTTGGTAATGTTCTTACAATAAAAGTCAACATAAGAGGCCATAGCTTCCGTTTTGGAGCCCTTTGCTGAAACTATCGGGTGAAATGGTGGGTCATTGTAATTTTTTTGAATTTTCGGAATCCCAAAAAATGGAGGGGGGTCCTGACCCCCTCCATTAACCACTCATATAGACGCCAATCTCTTAATATAAGCTCTATTCTTTTCGTTCCTCGAAACTCTGGTGTATGTGGTGGTGTCATTTAAGAGATTTAACATCTTGTTAGAGTAGTCAGTATTTGACATAATCACAACACCTCCCCCTTTATCAGGTTTCATTTCCCTGTAGTTGTTAGTGGATGTTAATTCATGGAGGCAAAATCTCTCACCCAATGTCAAATTGTCAGAAGGTGGTGTTTAACCCCCTGAACAACCTCCTAAGTTGTGTTTCACACATCTTCTCAAAAATGTGTATACAGGGGTTGACTGCGGGGGATAAAGGTACTTGACCTTTTAAAGCACTGTGATGTTACCTGTCAATGGACTGGGATTCTTGTGAAAAAACATTTCAGGGTTCAATTGCTTCGTATACAATTTAAAATTAACTAAAATTTTGGCTATCTCGTTCCTAAAAGTAGGAACAAAAGTGAAGCCCTTCTTGAATAGGGCAAGGTAATTGTCAGTTAGTTCTAAATTTGTAAAATTGTAAATACATACACTGTCCACTTTAATTAAATTGCAACTTAATCCAGTATCAGTGATTCGTCATAATTCAGGGAATTCGTATCCTTATCACCATTACCATCACTTTTATTCACAATTTTAGTAGGACAATTTGTCTCCAGACCAAAAAATTCATTAATGTACATGGGCAAGGGAAACGAATCGTGTTCGTGGAATGATTCCATGTCATGGTGTATTGAATCAAAAATTGACAAAAAATCAAAGAAGGCTGATCCTGACCATTGTTGTCATGAATGACAGAAAGAGATGTAAAATAAGGGACAAGTGGATAGACAGAATGTTCATCAGTATTTATGTTGGTCTGCTGTTCCCGAGACCACCTCTGATTTGTGTAAAACCTCTGTCCTCTCCCCCTGGTCTGATCTTGTTGCCTTAACCCCTGGTTGAGCTCGCGTATTCGTTCTGAGCGTCTCACCTGGTAAGACTCTAAAAAATGTTCGTTGTCACAGTCACTATTGTTGAACATAACCACCTCATCATCGAACTGTTCATTGAAACTAATAGGGTGCTGTTGAGCGTTACCAATAGTGGTTGCATTGTTCCCATATTCAACTGTAGCTTTGCTACTTTTGTACTGTCTGAAGTGAGCGTACACCTGATTGTTAGTATAGTCTTTACTGTCCCTGTTGAGTTTGTCTCAGATGTGTTCTGTTACTCTGATGCCCAACTGTTATTACGGTTGAAAGCACTTAGTGACCAGTATGTTTTATTGTTTTTACTTGTTGTCTCGAGTGTACGGTCCATTAAAGTTTCAAGTTTTCCTGGAGCTGGTTTGGTTTTTATTTATAAGTCAAGATGTTTTCAGTTTCATTGGTGGAGCTTACTGCAACTCTGTCTGGATCTCCCCCAGGTTACCAGACACACATGCCTGTCTGCACGTAACTGCATGGTACTGCATTATCACCTCTGTTTTCTAGCAGGACATCTGCAGAGATATCCTCAAACACATGTACTTGCTTGCTGCCTTTTCCACCCTCCCATTCAAGGTGAACCCCGGCCAAAGGCTTTTGGAATGGGGTCCCTCCTAAAGGTCTGACTGGAGTGTACCACCCAAGCAGGTACTGTTTCTCTAACTACTGAAAGCTTCACAGTGGTTATGTCAGTGGCTGTGCCTGTCCTAGCAGTGGCCAGTTTTCTGTACACTAAGATAGGATATAAACTTGGGTGATAGCTTGGTATCCCCGTTGCCTCCAGACAACTTACCACTGGTATGCTGCTGTTCCCACTTGCTGGCTCCCCCACCTTTTGTTCCCCACCTTGCTTCTGTGGACATCTATATGATACATGACTCCACTGTTTACGTTTAAAACATTGAACTCTTGATCCTTGCCATGTACCTGAACTAGTGGCTTCCCCCCTGTTACTGGTGAATTCTGTTGGGGTGGTTTAAGCTGCCTACCATGGGTTTCCTTGTATCCATGTGCAGCGCTGGACATCCCTTTCCTGTGCAGTGATGCCCTGCTTGCTAAGTAGAGATCCGCTTTATCCTCAGCTCATCTGCAGAGTTGCGCACTTGGTCTGCCAACCAGATTCTCATGTCCTCAGACAAAGTGCCAAGGGCTTGTTCCCTCACCAAAAGGTCTGTCAGCCCTTCAAACGTGATGACCCGACACCCACTCGCCCATGTATGAAAATAAATGCTTAACTCGGCAATATAATCTCACACACTTTTTCATCTATCGTAGGTCTATGCACACAAAACGTTTCTTCAGTAAGCTTCAGGTATTAACTTAAAGCATTCAAGTAAACAACATTTGACTATCGTAATTTAAACAGTCGGTGTCAGACAGTTTATAAACAGCAGATGTTCTTCGTGTTTCACTGTTGCAGTCATTACATTTGGGTAATCTGCTGGCAGGTTGCCCTCAGTCAGCCTGAATTCCAAAGTCTTGGGTCCTGCGTCGGTTGCTGTTTCCTCTTCAGTGACGTCAGGTCGTCAGGGATATAAAACATGCAGCCGACACCGTTTTCGTTGGTCTTTCTTGCCGCGCGGTGCCCGAAGCAGAAGCTTTTTGCAAGTGCCAGTCGGCCGACTACTGAAATATTCGAGTTTCAGTTTCAGAACTGAAGTCTTCACTAAAGCTAAGTACCCCTTTGGGGAAACTTTTTTCTTGCTTTTTACCGATGTCAGAAAAAGTTAATAATTGTATTACGTGTAGGAAGCAAATACCTCTTAAGGATTTCCATTTATACTGTATTCCTTGCCTAGGCCCTGATCACAACATGCCTGGCTGTCTGTTTTGTGCTAGATTTGCATCAAAGTATTTTGGAAACAGATTTAACTATCCAGAAATGTCATCTGATAGCAATCCGACTACCGGAGTAGATAAAAAAATGCAAAGAAAAGGACAGAGAAAGGCAGTTGAGATCCAAAACCGACGAAGCTTCTCCTAAGCCAGTCGCCGGTACTCAGTGAGGCGCCTTCGCAGCCTCTGATACCCGTTACTCGAGTCGCAGGCCTCTACCGACACCCATGTGGAGTCCGGCATGCCGCAAGATGCTCAAGGTATTAGACGGATGGATGTATCTCCCTCGGATGGGTCTGGAGCTGCTGAGCAGGCACCGGCTTCTGAGGGTGTATTCAGACCTCAACATTCGTACATCAAACCGACAACAGCTGCAAAACCAAAGACAAAAGCAACTTCTAAACCGAAAAAACTGACGCATGAGCCACGTGCACAGGCCTCTATGCCTAAAAAACAGATGATCAAAATGGCTGAAGACCATATTACCTTAATCAGGGGTACCCATCCCCCTCCAGATAAGAGGCCTAGGCAAGACACTGATTATGAATCTTCAGATCAGGTTTCTATTTCATACCTCCCTATGAGGATTCTGATGCTGAGGAGTCTATTCCATCTGCATCTCCTCCTGAGGATTATTCATTTGGAGAAACCTGGCATACTTTGAGGGAGCATTTTCACTGGGAGAGTCGAGACTTCTCAGAATCAAAAAAGAGGCTCAGGGATTTCCTTCTTCTCTCTCAGCACAAGCTTTTAGCCATTCCCCCTGTGTTAGACATTGTGGATGATGTGTTTTCAGAGTCAAGCTTGACCCCTGACTCCTTACCTCCAGCTCCCAGTAAGCCTGACAGATATTACAGAGTCCCCGACTCACTTAAATTTTTATTTAGAAATCCTGCTGCTGATCCTGAAACTATTTCACAGGATCCAAAGGGAGTTAAGGCCTCAACAGCAAAAAACCCTACCCCCTCCGACAGACATTCAAGGGCACTGGATAGATGGGGGGAAAAAAGGTTTATACATTTGCAACCTTGGCAATCGGGGCCTTAAACTGTCAATTTCATATGCTTAAGTACCAACAACATGTTATGGGATTGCTGAAACAGAAAATGATGATGATTTCAGAATGTGCAGAAAATAAAGAATTGCAGGAATTATTGCATGCAGCTGAACAAGTTGGAAAGCATACTTTGCAATGTGGTTTTGATTCTTTAGAGGCGTCCTGCAGGGCCGCAGTTACTGGATCTGTGATTAGGAGGCATGCCTGGATAAAGGAACAAAATTTGCCTGATCATGTTAAAGCTAAATTGCTGGATGCACCTTTACAGCATGATTCTCTGTTTGGTATTAAGGCAGAAGAGGTTTTAAAGAAAATGGAAGACAAAGCTAAGTCTATGCAAACTGTTAAAGATTTCTTACAAGTGCAGCCACCAAGATTCAGTAGACACTGGCCTACAAATAAATTGGTCCTTTCCTGTGTCAGACAGAGCTCAAAGGGGCAAATCCAGATGCTCTAAGGGTTCCAGGTACCAGGCTCAAGACTCATACAAGTCAAAGCAATAGGGCGCATCCACCTCCAAATCTGGAGAAGATAAAGCGCAAACCTACAGAAAGCAATCCCAATGATTTCCCTTTGCCTACACCAAGCACTTATCTTTTGGCAGCACCCATAGGGGGAAAATTAGCACTTTTTGCTCAAAATTGGCAGTTAATAACCCAGGTCAAGTGGGTACTAAACATCATATCACAGGGATACAGATTCCATTTCCGCACTCTGCCAATGACAAATGGTTGGCCAGATCTGCCAAAAAATCAATGGGCAGAGGCACAGAAACGGGTTACATCCCTCATGAATTTGGGGGCCATTCAGACACTACCAGAACAGGAAAAAGGACAAGGTTTTTACTCAAACTCTTCTTGGTACCCAGAAAGGACAAGGCCTGGCAGCCAATACTGGATTTATCGATTTTTGAACACATACCTGGACATTCCAAAATTCAAAATGCTCACTTTGCAGCAGCTTCTGCCCATGCTGGGCAAGAATTCTTGGCTGGTGACTTTTGACCTAAAAGAGGCATACCTGCATGCCCCAATAATACAATCGTGCAGAAGATGCCTCAGATTCAAGGCTGGCTTAATGCATTACCAATTCTCTGCACTGCCCTTTGGCTTATCTACTGTACCCAGGGTCTTTACAAAGTGCCTGGCACCAGTAATTGCATTTTGCAGACAAAGAAGTATACAGATATATCCTTACTTGGACGACTGTCTCATTCAAGCAGAGAACAAGGACACTCTTCTACGACACCTGGCATTTGTGAAAAGGCTTCTAACATGCCTAGGGTACACAATAAACGAAAAGAAATCACAACTGGTACCCTCTCAAAAGATAACATTCCTGGGTGCAAGCTTGAATACAATTGCTCAGATGGCTTATCTCATGCCAGACAAACAAAGGCAACTGACTACTTACTTCAAACTGATGGCAACAAAAACCCAGTCTTCTGCAAGACAAATTCTGCAGGCTCTGGGCTTCATGGCATCCTGCATCCTACTAATTCCATATGAGGAAACTTCAGTGGTACCTAAAAAGTTTATGGGGTCAACATTCACACAGTCTGGAAACAATGATTCCTGTCATTCCCTGCCTGCAACAGGAGTTTCTATGGTGGGCAAAGGCCTGTCACCAAAACATGGGACGGCCCTTCACTCTACCACCTGCCAGCCAAACCTTAACAGACGCATCAGATTATGCCTGGGGGGGGGGGCACATGGCAGGAAGATGCATTTAGGGCATATGGGCACCAAATCAAATGCATCTACATATCAACCAGAAAGAGATGCTAGCTGTTCAAAATGCCCTAACAGCCTTCAAGGACTTGCTTCATCCAGGACAACAACTGACAAAGACGGACAACACCACAGTCATGTGGTATATAAACAAGCAAGGGGGCACACACTCATAGCCCCTTTGCAGATTAGCCATGGCACTGTGGGCCACAGCTTTGGCCTACCAAGCACATCTTCAAGCTCAATTCCTGCCAGGAAAACAAAACACTCTGGCAGGCATTTTAAGCAGAAACCTTATGGATCCACACGAGTGGAAACTAAATCCACAAGTCTTCAGCATGATAACAGAGAAATGAGGGATCCCAGACATAGATCTATTTGCCTCTCCTCAAAATTATCAACGGGAAAGATTCTGCACAAGGACTTACCACAGACAAACATGGAAAGTGGACGCCCTATCCTTCAGTTGGAAAAACCTATCAATTTACGCCTTTCCTCCTCTGCCTTTTCTACCCAAGGCCCTCCTAAAAGTCAGACAAGATAAGCCAAAGATGATATTAATTGCCCTGTACTGGCCCTGCCAATACTGGTACCCAATCCTAAGGAACTTGTCTCAGTACCCAGCTTGGACCTTGCCTCAAAAACAACTACTACTGTCCCAGCAAAACAATCAGATCCTGCATAATCAACTACAGACTCTGAACCTGGCAGCATGGCTAATCCTGTAATCATACAAACAACACCTCTCAGTAAAGCTGTGATGGATGTCATTTTGGAAGCCAGAAGGCCTAGTACTAGAAAATCTTATGCTGAAAAATGGAAGAGATTCTGTGCTTGGAATCAAGCGCAAGGACCTGATGCAGCAGAACCACATATTCCTCAGATATTACAATACTTAACTCAGATGCATGATAAAGGCCTATCTTTCTCATCAATCAAAATCCATGCCTGTGCCATTTCTGCTCATTACAACACTGAGCCACCAATCTTTTCTCATCCGTTACTAAAGTAGTATCTTAGAGGAGCCAAAAATGTAAGGCCTCCTAGAAGATCACCATTACCTGCATGGGACCTCAATTTTGTGTTGGAAAAGCTCACCCTGCCTCTATTTGAACCAGCTGCTACCGCTGATATAAAGTTCTTATCATGGAAGGCAGCTCTGCTACTAGCAATTACTTCAGCAAGAAGAGTTTCAGAGCTACAGGCCCTCATGGCTGTAGAGCCTTTTATCATATTTTACCCAGACAGAGTGTCTTGAAGACAAATCCTACTTTTATGCCTAAGGTGGTTTCCAGTGTGGCTCTTAACCAAACAATTCATCTGCCAACCTTTTATCCAAATCCGCAGAACAAAGGGGAGAGAATTCTGCATTCCATGGACGTACACAGACAGCTAAGATTCTACTTGAGCAGGACTAAAGTTCTTAGAAAAATCTGTGCAATTACTAGTGTCATATGCTGCAGGATCAGAAGGAAAGGCTATTTCAAAGCAGACAATTTCAAAGTGGATTACCCACTGCATCCGTTTCTGCAACTTACACCATGGTAAACCTGTGCCCAAGGGCATTAGGTCTCATAGGTTCATACTAGGCTATCTGCCCTAGGGCATTTATAAGCCTAGCCAGAGTATGTTTGGCTTTCGCCACCCATTTTAAATTAATTTTGCTATGCCCTTTTTCGAGGTTAGTATACTGTGCCTCTGTCTAACAGTGACACAGAAGTGATACCCGGGGTAAACCTACGATCCCCCATCCACTCATCAAGATTCCTCTTGAAGAGAGTCAATGAGGGACTCTGCCTAACCTGGACTGGGATTTTATTCCAGAGTGAAGGGAGCCTCTGGGTTATGAATCTGTCCCTCCAGCATGTCCTATTTATTTCAGTGCTGAGGTTCAAGTCTCTCGAGCGTAGCTCGATGGGATTTGGATTTTCTGAGGTGCAGCATGTCCATTAATTCCGGATTGGACATGGCTTTGTACGTCAGGCACAGATCGCCTCTGAGCAGGCGGTATGCCACTGAGTAGAGCTGGAGTTTCTTTAACCGGGCAGCATATGGCATCTGTTTGAGCCCTTTGATCCTCTTGGTGAGGTACTTTTGGGGTCTTTCCAGTTGCTGCAGGTGTCTGGTAAGGTACATCCCAAAAGGGGCATTGTACTCAATTATGGGCTTGATGAGGGATGAGTAAAGAGGCACAATGACCTCCCCTGATCTAGATGTGAATCCCTTCATGATTAGGTGGGATATATAAAATGTTTTTCTAACCACTTTGGCCACATGGTTGTCAAATGAGAGATTGCTATCAACTTGGGTCCCCAGGTCCCTAATTACTTCTTCCATACTTAATGGATTACCACCTATGTGGTAATTTGTGGGCACTTTGTTTTGCCAAAGGGATGACTATACACTTTTTGGCGTTTAGCTTGAGGCCATGGCTCTGGCACCAGTTGTCTGTTTCTATGAGGCCCTTTTGGAGGATGCTTGTGTCGGCTGGAGAGTCGATTATGGCACCCAGTTTGCAGTCATCTGCGAACTTGGTCAGCCACAGTCCTTCCGAGTTGGCCTGTACCTCCGAGAAATATATACTGAACAAGAGAGGTCCCAGGACTGAGCCTTGTGGGACGCCACTTGTAACTGGTTTGGAGTCTGACATGGCTCCAGCAATTCTAACCATGTGGGTTCTGTCCTTGAGCCAGTTTGCAACCCATGTAGTGACATAGGGGTTTATATTTAAGTTGGTGAGCTTATCTATAATGCCCGAGTGGGGTATTGTATCGAAGGCATTTGCGAGGTCCAGGTAGGCTGTGTGGACCACCTTCCCCTCGTCAATGGCCTTGGTGACTGTTTCAAAGAAATCGACCAGGTTTAAGAGGCAGGATCTGCCATTAACAAAGCCGAACTGGGTAGGATCCAGTGTCTGTAGGTCCCCAATATCTTTTTTTTATGAGGTCCATGATGATCCTTTCCATAGCTTTGCAGACCAAGCTAGTCAGGATTATGGAGCAATAGTTTCCAGGATCCGTTAAGGCACCACCTTTGTGGAGAGGGATGACTGTTGCTGTACGCCACTCTTTGGGTACATATCCTGTGGTAAGGCTGAGATTGAACAGTAGTTTTATGTTTGGGTTTAGCTCTTCTTGGAGTTCATGTAGGACGCAGCCCGGGACACCGTCTGGTCCCATTGTTGCTGTGTTTTTTGCTTTGGAGAGGGCGGCTCTTACCTGAACATCTGAGATGTCAGGGGGGCAGCACTCTGCTGGGATAGATATTTGCTCTTTTGATCGGGAGGGGGGGGGGGAGAAGTTTTCGCTGAACCTGTCAGCTAGGATGTTGGCAATGTCTGTGGGTTCTGTGTATTTTTTGTCATTTTGGACTAATTCTGAGCATATCTGGGAATTCCCACCCAGGTTCCTAACATAACTAAAGAAAGCCTTGTGATTATCCTTAGTGTCCTGTGCAATTTTTCTCTCGAAGCTGGCCTTAGACGATTTTGAGTGCCCGTAGTTTTTTGCTGACACTAATCAGAGATGCCTTCCCTTTTTGGGATTTTGCTCCATCATGTAGTAGCTTCCTCCTTCTGTTGTATAGTTTGTTTATGGCTGAGGTCCACCAGACAGGACGTCTGCCTTTGGAGGATTGGGTCTTGGTTTTATTTGAGATTGCATGATCCATGCATTCCTGAAGGTGTTCATAGAATGCGTTTATAAAGGATTCTGCGGTCTGGGCCGTATTTTCCAGAGGCCCGGAAGCTTTGAAGGATTCCACCTCGGTTTTGAGGAGTGTGAAATTTTCTTTAGAGAAGTTCTTCACTGTGGTTTTCTGGGCGGAGGGGTGGGGTCGGGATGTGAATATCCAGTGAGATTAGTTTATGGTCTGATCTTACCAGTGAGGGATTCACTTCTGGTCTGGAGCAGAGAGTCCCCATGTTGGTGATGATCAGGTCCAGTATGTTTTCCCCTCTTGTGGGAGTGGTAACAAGTTGTTCCATAGCATTTGAGTTAATAAATTCTAGGAACCTTTGAGCTAGGGTGTTGGAGCTAGAGTAATGCTCCCAGTCTATGTTTGGGTAGTTGAAGTCGCCCAATATAATGGTGTTTGGAGAGACCTTCATATTTTCCAGTGTTCTCAGGAAGGCCGAGTGGGGTTCCTGGGTTTGGGAGGGTGGTCTGTAGCAGGCTATAAACTAGTAGGCAGTTTTACCCACTGTTAGTTGCACATGGATAGTCTCTGATGCTTCGTGCTATGCCCCCAACCTGGAGGTGTGGGTATCTTTGACGAATATTGATACTCCGCCTCCTTTTCTGGTTCGGTCCAAATTTTGGGGCCGAAAAGCCATGGTATGAGGTATAACCTGGTAGTGCTGGGGTGCTCTCGGGAGCCTTGAACCAGGTATCTGTTACTGCACAGATATCGATGTTCTCCATGCTAAGGAGAGTTTTGAGTGCATGCATCTTGAGGTTTAGACTTCTGGCGTTGAGTAGCATTAGCATTACTCTTAGTTTCTTATCCCGTGTGATACCTATGGAGGTGGGTTTGTCTTTTGAGCTTTGCCTAAAAAAGGCACTATGGGGGTAGCAAGAGCCTTTGCCAATATCCGAAAGCCCAGGGGTGACAGGTGCAAGCCGTCCCTAGCGAAGCATCGTGGCTTGTCGAACATGTCATCCCAGGCTGACAGGTGTTGGATCCCCTTTGAATGACACCAATACTTAAGCCAATTGTTGAAATTAATCATCTTGTCTTCATATTGTGGCATCATTCTTGGTGAGGGTAAGATGCTACTCAAGGTCAGGGTCATACCGGCCTGGGCTACATGCTCAGAGAGCTCCTCTATGTCTCTTTTCATGTAGTCCAGGGAGGTACGTCTCAGGTCATTCACACCAGCATGGACAATGACGGAGTCATATTTGTACTTGCCTTGGAGTGACCTGAGTGCTTGTGTTATGTGGCGGATCCTAGCACCCGACAGGCAGCTCACCGTGACCTTCTCCTTGTTCAGCCTGGTGAGCGGGACGTCAGTGTGCCTGACGATAGTCACCTATTACAAGTGTATCAGGTGTGTTGTTTAGCGTTAAGGGCTGTGACTGTTCGGCACACTGGCTTTGTGAGCTATGTGTTGCACGTGTTTTGGTTTGGGGTAGCGGTTGCTTGGGTGTCTGCTTTGGAGGTCTCTGCTGCTTAGGCAGATTTTTATTTAGAGCCTCCGAGTATGTTTTTGTGTGTTTGTGTTTGGTTTGCTGTCGTGGTAGGTCTATGTGAGACTGGAATTGTAGTGAGTGTGGTTTCCTTCTCCTCCTGACTGGTTACGCCAGTACTGAGTTGAGAGAGCTTAGCCTCCAGTTTGGCTATATGGTTGCATCTCTCACATGTGTTGGAATTTGTTGGGAGGAGGAGAGGGTTGTCTGTGTACATGAGGCAGTTGTTACATTGCCTCAAGATTCCCAGATTCACCAGCTGGACCGGAGAGGAGATTGACAACTGACCTTAGGACATGCTAGAATAGTTATGGGAATTCCTTTATAATTGAAAAAAAGGGCCAATGGGGAACAAAGGTACTCAAGGGGAGTTTGTGAGGGTGTAGTGCTTTTAATTTTTTAGTGCTGACTTGTATAATTGCTTTAGTGAGCAAGTGCCAGGTAACTTAAATGCAATGTGTTACAGGTAACTTAAATGCAAAAACGACAAACAGTAACTTTCTTTCAAGTGAAACAAGGAAATAAGTACAGTAAGCAATGCAGATATCACTAGGGATCCACAGAAGCGCTGAAAAGCCGCGTTTTAGGTGGAATTAGCGTTTCAGGGAAATAACAAACAAACAAGCATACAAACAAAGCTAGATTCAGCAGGCCTTGGTCTAGTCTATGCTACAGCAAACAAGGTGTACCAATTTCAGTAAGAAACAGTTCAGATATGCAGGCACTATACGCCTTTAACCAGAAATTCCCAGCTCAGAAGGGCAGAGTCCAGCCTCTCCTCCCACAAGAGTGCAGACCACGAACCTTCTTAATGTAAAATAACTGGCCTGAAGCCCAAGTGCTTAAACCAGAACTAATACACTTTTAGAATAACCGACACTGAGCCCTCAATCAGCAGTTCCCAACTTAGAAGGATGTAAGCTACCTGTCCTTCCACCACAGTGCAGGCCACAAACCTTCCTAATGTAAAACAACTGGTCTGAGCCCAAGTGCTTCATCCAAAAGACTTAGAAAGATAGCTACACTTTAATCAAGTTACTACCAAGCAGTAATAAATACAACTGAGTACTTTAAAGAATGCCTGGATTAGTGCTTAAGTTATACAAACAAAGCATTCCACTAGAGCTGCAGCTACTTCAGCAGCCTTTCTCAGAGGAGTACCAACCAAAGACATTCTAGAGGCTGCTACTTGGAGTTCTGTTCACACCTTTACAAAGCATTACCATTTGCCTCTCTACTCTAAGTCTAGGGCAGGCTTTGCCACTGCAGTGTTGCAGGGCCTTATAGCCGCACGTAATGCTGTTTAGCTCCAGCCTCCCAACTATAGCTTTGGGATTCTACCCAAATGTAATGACTGCAACAGTGCAACACGAAGAACATAGTACAGTTGTTTACACTTACCATAAATGTAGATGTTAGAGTGTATTCACTGTTGCAGTCCAGGTTACCATCCCCCTGTCACTCTACAGTTTATCTTTCCTTCTCTATCTTCTACAACCTGTGTGGTGTATTTGCTTGTATATGAAGGTAAAGTTTATATTGATGCATGTGCATGTGTGTATATATATATATATATATATATATATATATATATATATATATGTATATATATATATATATATGTATATATATATATGTATATATATATATGTATATATGTATATATATATATGTATATATATATATGTATATATATATGTATATATATGTGTATATATATATGTATATATGTGTATATATATATATATATATATATATATATATATATATATATATATATATATATATATATATATATGTATATATATATAAAAAAATATTGCTACCTTTTTGGGGGCAAGAAAAACTAACGAAAATGGTGTCGGCTGCATGTTTTATATCCCTGACGACCTGACGTCATGGAAGAGGAGACACCAACTGACGCAGGACCCAAGACTTTGAAATTCCGGCCGACTGAGGGCAACCTGCCAGCAGATTACCCAAATGTAATGACTGCAACAGTGAATACACTCTAACATCTAAATTTATGGTAAGTGTACCCAACTGTACTTTACAGCTTTACCATGGAGTAAGGGGGTCAGGAACCATACCCAGAGCCCTTGGTCAGCATTATACTGTCTACATAACCCTTTCAAATATATGAATAAAACTATCAAAAGTATCACCCTCTGTAAACGGTGGAAGAAATTTGTTGACCTTTATTGCTTCTGGGGTTCAGTTATTCCCTTTTTCATTACCTCCAGTCAGCATCTCTTTCTTATGTTGATGCTGTTTCTCATTTTCTTCAGCCTCTAAACACCACAGTCTCTCTGCTGATTCTGCTTTGACCTTCAACTGCCGCAGTCTCTGTGCTTATTCTAATTCCAGACTTTTAGTCTCCAGTTCGAGTCTGTGTAACTCCTGATGTATTACGTCCTCTGAGGAAAATGGGAACTGTCCTGTTTCAGAGGGCTGCTAATTCCTGTCAACAGATTGGTTATCCTCCTGGTTGCTGGCCTTTCCTTTGCACATAGTGGCCAACTGCTTCTTTGTCAGCTTGCCATAATCCTTTGCTGACATTTTTACCTGCTTTCCCTAGCTAAACTAAACTAGCAAAAAAATAAATAAATAAATAAAGAGAGCTGTTGCAAAATGAAATTCTGAATGTTTACCTTGTGGCAGCTTGAATACATCCACCTTTAGTGACAACGGCTTACAGGCTACAGAAGTTCAATTAATATCCTGCCGCTGCCACCAGTATGTGATGTTCCCACTGTCGGCCAGTAGCCAAGGAGCCTGAATTCTCACCATTGACACTGGAAAGGGATGTTCACTTGAAATACAAATGGATACACTCACTATTTCCATATGCAGTCCTTTCTGCATCAAGCAAAATTTCCCTTCAGAACACACAGGGAACCCACTCATCCCGGCATCTGGGTTTCTCTCCGTCTCTCTCCAGGTCCACAGTAAGGCTCCCTACTGGCACAGCTGCAGAATTAAGTCCTCAACTAAGTGATAAAGCCCCGTCCTCCACCAAGTCTCTCTGTGAACCGTGAACCACTGCTTCATGTCCCTGCTCCAAGTAGCTGACACACACACACACACACACACTGGAAAGTCTGGCACAGATTTGCCCACTGTGCCCCTTCCTGCCCAAGCTGTAAGGTGGTTATCACTGCCACCAGGCACTACTAAGCCAGCTACCTAAGGCCACTGTAAGGGTACCCTATTATACAGAGAGAAATTTACAGATGGTAATGTTGACCAGACAGCCAGGCTTCAGTAGTGGGCAGAGCTGTCACCAAATACATGCAAGTACTCTCAAAGGTGAAAATATTTCTCTGAAGGACCAGCCACAATGAGAAATTTAAATATATTTAGTAGTAAATAAAAGAACATGAAAATATAAATATTTATTTACAGTAAACACCAGAGTTTCAGTTACAGAACCTGTTAAAAATAACACAGCTGGAACATTCACTTAGTTACAGATAAACAATACTTAACTATTCTCACTATATTTTCCTGACTAATCTAAAGAGGTACTATTCCATGGCTCGCTTATTAGAGCAAGGTGAGATGAAGTAGATGAGGGACCCTTCTATGTCAGGTTTCCAAAACAGAGTGCCAAGTCTGACTGAGAGACTTCCCAATATAGTATCTCAATATTATTTCTGGATAGCTTACAGAATGACATCACATCTGGCCATTTGACTCTGTTTCCCATACTATCACCAACACTAGAAGCTGCCAGGATTTTAGCACCTGTGTGTCACCATACACACAGAGGTTTGCTCAGATCTGCTGCAGCTCCTGGAAGTCATAAAAAATGTTCAAACCTCTACCCTTCCATAGTAACAATTGGCTCCCTGTTAGAGACAATAAAGAAGGCTTACTAATACTTGTTTTTTGTCACTCATCTTGTTTTACCATTGAAGATGAACAGGCGGGGTAGTTCATTTATATGCTTTATTACACAGAAACACATCAGGATGGATAGCAGCAGTACAAAATATAAATAAACTAATTAGCTGACAGACCACAAAGACATGTATGCTTATATCTCAACAGTTAACTACAAAATGGCAGTCATGCTCACACACGATAAGTATTTATACACTTTTGCAAGCCCTGGAAAGCTTCTTAAATGTATACATACATACTGATCTACAGTTGCCCAGACGTTGCGTGTCTGGCTGCATCCAGAACTGTAAGATACAATCTTGATGGTCTAATTTAATTTCAGCTGTTTTTCAAAGTTAGCTGGGACTGAGATTAACCTCTTCTCCTCCAGTATCCTCTGTTAAAACATGCACATTTAATTCAGTTACAGTACCGTCAGGACATACTTTTGATGCATTTTTAACATAAGCAACTTTACAAATATATTTTCAACACAAGTATCTGTACAAATCAGTTTGATATAACTAATTATCTGATGTAATGATTCCTAACTCTCCCTGTGGGTTTAGGAGCATCGGTGGTGTGCGCGAACCTGTTATTTTCTATATTACGCTGTTTCTGTGAATAACGTGCTGTAAAAAGGCATATATACCTGTAATACATCTTGGAACACTTTTGTGGAGTCTGCTGAAGCTTCCACCAACAGCTGCCTAGACAAGACTGCATATGCTGACTGTGTTTGTGCATACACACCTATAATACATCTTGGAACACTGCTGTGGAGTCTACTGAAGCATTACTCCCCCCCTTCCAGCTGTCTACACAAAACTGCATAAGCTGACTGTGTTTGTGCATATATACTTGTAATGGGTTTACTTCAGATGATCCAACTTTCAAACGTTCAACTTTCATATGGCCGAGACCATATGATCAAACGTTTCAAAGTTCGGACATCTAATAAAAAAGTAAAAAAAAAAAAAAAATTACCTGAATGGTTTTAGCAGAGGGCAAGCCCCCCTGCGCACCCCCCACACCCCCTGCTATTTATGTATACCAACTCTGCAATCGCACTACAGTGTGGAAAAGGGAAGTCTTCCCATTCTGTGCTGTATGGAGATCTTCGTTAGGAACATTTGAAGTTTTGAAAGTTCGATCATATGGTCTTGTTCATATGAAAGACGAACTTTTGAAAGTTCGATCATATGAAGGGGGACCCACCTGTAATACATCTTAGAACACTGCTGTGGAGTCTGCTGAAGCTTCCCCTCCAGCTGCCTAGATAAGACTGCATAAGCTGGCTTCAGAAACATATTTGTATTTATCTAAGCAGCAAATAACTACATCACCGACCCCTCTTACCTGCCCCCTCCTCTACCACATCTTCCTTTGTTGCTGCTGTCCTAACTTCTCTTGGCTGTCTGTCTCCTGCCTTTCACCCCACACTCACATTTCCTTGTTGCGTTCTCTCCCATTTATTTTCACCCTGTATCTGTCAGTATTCTGTCTACTCTGTGCTGTCATTTGCCTTACTCTTCTGCTGTACGTTGACATTGTCTAACAGCTTGTCATTTACCTTCTCTCTGCTGTCTTGCTTGACTGATTTTTGTTGTGGTTTCTGTGAAAAGGCAGCGTGCTACAACTCTGTTCACCCTCGCTGCGCTCAGGCTCACTTCACTGTCCTACCCTAACCCCACTCCCACTCACCCCCACATCAATTAAACTTGCACTGTATCCACCCCGCCCACTCAACAATCAGAAAATCCAGATCCATATACCACCCACCACCATCCAATAACTAACATCTACCCACTTAACAACTACAGCCAATTGCACCCCAGAAGTCAGCTGTATGGATCAGATTACCACCTATCCTAAATTTAAAAACTCTCCTTTCCTTAAGTTGACACCTTAATATAAACCTCCCCTTTCCTTTAGTTAACTCCTTCTTAACCTCATACCTTTAATCTCCCTCTACTGATATCTATATACATTTCTCCTAACGCAATATTTTGGTGTCTACACCTTCTTATCCCCATACTCACAGAATGTTAAACTACTGTATTCTTCTTCTACACCACTACAAATTAAAAATAAAACTAACTGCCCTGCATACCGCTACCACCTTTATACTCCTGCTCCTCTACTTTCTCACCTCATATAATTGCACTCTACCACCCACTAGCCCCCCTTCTACCATACCTCCTCTTTTATCCACCCAGACAAACCACTAAACTATACCATATCCCCATCCCTATTTTTTTCTTGCCACATAGACCTCTTTGTGAACAAAATTTAAAACCCAAGCTAATACCCCCCAAATCAGTCTCAAGTGCACTAAAATACAAGTTCACCAACCTCCTTCTGTACCTCATAAACCAGTTAAACCATTCAGGAGACATCCATCCTAATCCTGGTCCCATTCAATCACCTAATTCAAACAGCAACCACAATGCATTCAAAGTTACACTACTACATAGTAGAAATAAGTCTTCACTTCTTCTTAACATAAATGTGAGGAGTATAGGGGAAAAAGTTCCTGAACTGCATGCCTTACTAGCCCATTACTCTCCAGACATTTTGATATTAACTGAGACGTGGCTAAAGCCCAATAATAGCAGTAATGAAATTGCAGCTCCAGGATATAATAGTCTTTGTAAAGACAGGAAAACCAAAAGGGGTGGGGGTGGTGGCTATATTATTCAAAGACTACTTTACATTGGATTGTCTTGAACCTAGTATCCCTAACTTTGAAAACGCAAAAGTGATCTTTGCAAAGCTAAAACTTAACCCCAAAAAACACATTAACATTATAGGTGGCTATATTCCACCAGGAAATATCACCACCCTGTAACACATGCTATACTGGACATCCAGCACTCATCCACAGGAAACTATCCTGATGGGCGACTTTAATGTTGACTGACTAGATTGTTCCGCTCAGAATCCAACCACCCATATTAACCTACATGGGTTCACCCAGCTAATCATATCCCCCACAAGGACTGACAGATGCTCTAAATGGCAGTCTCTCCTGGACTGGGACTCTTGTTAACCCCTCCCTCTCTTCTCAAGTTGGTTGTCTTCCTGATGGTCTGAGTGACCATCAGCCTACCTTTCTACTACATAACCGTACTCAACAAAAAAACACACCATATTTCATACAATCAGAAATAAGAATTTATTAATTATCGACCAATTGCTATCCTGTCACCATTATCCAAAATCCTAGCGTCAGTCATCCATACCCAGCTCATGGACTTACTTCATATTCACAAACTGCTGTCAAATATACAAGATGGTTTTTGCCCATTTCACAGCACTACCACAGCTCTAATGGCCTTTACTAATACAGTGACCCACTTTAGAAATCAAGGAAATATGTATCTGCTGTATTTCTGGATTTGTCCAAGGCCTTTCATGTGGTAAATCACTCTAAATTAATCACTGTGCTCTCTGACCTCAACCTCAGTAGTTCCTCAATCACCTGGTACCAGAGCTACTTATCAGGACATCAGCAGGCCTTGCAGTGATGACAGCATCTTTCTGTTTACCTCCCTGTCACCTTAGGGGTCCCACAAGGCTCCATCCTTGGACCTCTACTCTTCTCTCTGTTCACTAACCATCTTCACACATCCCCTCCTCATGCATGTTTTATTCAATACGCAGATGACTCTACATTAGTATGCTCTGGTACCACACTGCAACAAATCAGTTTTGTTACCCAGGAATCCTCCTGTCTGCAGAAATATAGTTCTCCAATTCCCAACTCATCCTAAACCCCAACAAAGCAACTTGTCTTCCATCCCTCTAGGTCTCCCCCATCCTTGCCAACTTTTACTATAGTATCCAAAAAACAAAACCATCATCACCCCAGTAACTCGTACTAAACTGCTTGACGTTGAAACTGACAACTTAAAATTTGACATTCATATTGCTCTGACTATTAAAAAACTTCATACGAAGCTGTCTTCTTTACAGACAAACAATTTCTAACTAGAGCCACAAAAGTTACCACCACCCGTACACACCTACTGTTAGCTCTTCTATATGCCTCCTCATTTCTGACCAACCTCTGTAAAACTGACCTTAAGTTGGAAACCTGCTACAATAAAATTGCCAAATTTGTCAATGACGCCAAACATCGATCTTACCACTGGTGCTGCTCTTAAACAACCAAATTGGATTGATCTTCCTCAACTCCTCTACTTTAGACAGTTATCCTTTGCCCATAAAATCTTTCATCAACCTGATAAATTCCCTGGTCTCCAAAATCTTATACAACCACATGTCACTTCGAGTCCTCCGCTCCACTAACAGACTACTCCTGGGTACCGTAAGAGCTAATAACTCAGGTGGGGAATCGCTGTTTTCTAATATCATTCCTAAAATCCGGAATAAATTACCAACTGCCATTATCTCCAGCTCCTCCACATCACAATTTAAAAAGCTGCTTACTATACACTTGTCCAACTCCTGGCTTTTCTACTTGTAATACTCCTGGCTAACTGAATTCTGTATAGATAGACAGCCACTGCTTGCTTACTGCTAACCTAGTCTTATCCTTAGATCTGCTCTGACCTACTCTTATCCTTGAATCTACTTGCATGGTAATTCTCAAAGCATGTTTACTGTAATATAATTTGCTATGATGATGCTGCCATTTGAAGACCTCTTGTAATAGCATTGTGTAAATACTGTCTGTATGTTAATGTTCATGTTAAATCCATGTAATTTGTTAAACTTCTATTATGTTTATTTTTATACTATTTTGTAATTGAGCTTTTCTCCTCAGGCCTCTGCTGAAAAAGGACCTGTGTCCATTTGGACTTTACCGTTAAATAAATGTAAAATTAACAAATATACAAATGACATATAATCCTTTACAGAATTCCAGCTAGTTGTGCTGGCAAATGTTAACACATCCACTGCCCTACTTCTCCTGGCATTACCTCCCGTCTCCACACCTGTGTTTGGCATACAACACATACACAGTACTGATGTATTTACTGCACATCTGCAAGTCAAATGGCATCAGAAGTACGCTGTCTAGGGGTCAGACCTCTTCTGCAACACCAACAGAACATCTTGGAAGGCGAGTTACATTTCTCAGAGGATCTCTCTGTTCTGGAACAGGAAAAAGGAAAGTTCATAGCTTCGTAGGTGTGTACTAGGCTAATGACCCTGGTGCCTTTGCAAGCCTAGCCCATAGGATTATCCTGGCATCGTACAGTGACTCTGTCGAGTAGAACCACTGGAGTGTTCCCTGGGGTGAATTTTCTATTTCCCTCCACTCATTAAGATTTCTCTTGAAGAGGGCCAGTGAGGTGCTCTGTTTGACATGTATGGGAAGTCTATTCCATAGCATGGGCAGTCTCTGGGTTATGAACCTGTCCCTCCAGCACGTTCTGATTGTGCTAATGAGGTTGAGGTCTCTAGAGCGTGTGGTGCAGAGGGAATGGGATTTCTTTAGATGTAGCATTTCTAACAGAGCTTGGCCAGACGTGGCTTTGTAAGTCAAGAAGAGATTGCCTCTAAGTGGAGCGATATGAGACCGAGAATAGTTGGAGTTTGAGTCTGTCCATATAGGACAAGTGTTTAAGGCCTAGGATCCTCTTTGTGAGGTACGTTTGCGGCCTCTCTAGTTGTTACAGGTGTCTACTGAGGTACATGCCAAATGGGGCATTGTACTCAATGATTGGCCTAATGAGGGAAGAGTAGAGGGAGACAGTGACCTCTTTCTTCCTGGATGCAAAACCCTTAGTAATGAGATGTGCCATATAGAAGGACTTTCTGACCACAGTGGCAATGTGGTGGTCAAAAGAGAGGTTGCAGTGAACATGTGTTGCCAGATCTCTTGTAACGCCTTCTGTGTTCAGTGGATTACCATCGATGTGATAATTCATGGGAATCGGGTTTTTCCCAAAGGGGATGATGACACATTTTTTGGCATTGAGCTTAAGGCCATTGTTCTGACACCAGTTGGTCTCAGTTGGTCTCAGTGAGGCCTTTCTGTAGGATGTCAACATCCCTTGGGGAGTTAATAATAGCTCCCAACTTGCAATCGTCTGTGAACTTTGTCAGCCAGAGTCCTTTCATGTTGGCCTGGACTTCAGAGAAGCAGATACCAAACAGGAGAGGCCTCCAGAGCCTAACCCTGTGGGACTCAACTCATGACTGGTCAGCAGTCTGACTTGGAACCCACAGTGTGAAAGTAGTTGATTCCATCTGTGAGCCAGTTTGCAACCCACCTAGTGATTATAGGGGTTGATGCCTAGCTTAGTGAGTTTTTCTTTGACTCCTGAGTGGGGAATGGTATCAAAGGCCTTGGCCAGATCAAGGTAGGCTGTATGAATCACCTTGCCTTCATCCACAGCTCTAGTGACTGACTCAAAGAAGTCGACAAGTTGAGTAGGCATGATCTACCCTTCACAAAACCAAACTGTGTGACCCAGAGTTTGGAGATTCCCTATATCCTTGTTTATTAGGTCCATGATGATGCGTTCCATAGTTTTGCATATCGGACTCGTCAGGCTAATGGGGTGATAGTTCCCAGGGTCTGTAGTCGCTCCTCCTTTGTGGAGAAGGATGACTGTAGCAGTGCACCATTTGGTAGGGACAAAGCCTGAGGTGAGGCTGTGATTGAACAGGGCACACAGGTAAGGTGTCAGTTCACTCTGTAGTTCATGTAGAACACAGCCAGGGATATTGTATGGTCCCATAGAAGCTGTATTCTTGGCTTTGGACAGTGCTGTTTTTAACCTGAGTAGCAGTAATACTGGGTGCCTGTCAGTCTACTGGTATTGTGATTGGTCCTTTGGGGGGAGGAGAAGTGTAAAGTTGGCACTGAATCTGTCGGCCAGTATATTGGCAATATCTGTTGGTTCAGTATAGGAGGTACCATTGTGCTGTAACTCAGAGGAAATCTTGGTATTGCTGTGGAGTTTCTTTACATAACTATAGAAGGCCTTGTGGTTTTCTTTATCTGCTGTAGTTCTGTTTTCATACCTAGCTTTAGCGGATTGGATGAGGGATCTCATCTTTTTGTTGAGGCTGATAAGGGAGTTTTTCCAGTCTTGGGACTTCACCTTATTCCGCATCAGTTTCCTGCTTCTGTTGTAGAGTTTGTTTATGGCAGGGGACCACCAGATTGGATTCTTTTTTTTTTTTGAGGAGAGTGTCTTAGTTCTATGCATGCATTTGTGTACGTGTTCGTCCAGTGCATTGGTGTATGATTCGGCAGTCATGCAACTATTCTCCATTTGCATGTGTGTCATGAAGTTAGCCACCTCTGTTTTTAGGTGCTCAAAGTTAGCTTTGAAGGAGTTTTTCATGGTTGTTACCTTTGCTGGGGGGTGGGGTTGGGAGGGATGTGGATTTCCAAGCTAATTAGTTTGTGGTCTGATCTAACCAGGGAGGAATTGACTGTTGGTGAAGAGCAACGGTCGCCCATGATAGTAATAAACCAGGTCAAGGATGTTGCTACCTCTAGTGGGAGTAAGAATGAGCTGGTCCAGGGCATTGGAATTAAAGAATTCCAGGAAACATTGCTCAAGTGTATTGGTACATGAGTAGTTTTCCCAGTTAATGGGAGGGGTAGTTGAAGTCACCCAGTCCGAGAGTGTTAGGTTGGCCCCTAATATTCTCCAGGGCACTTGGGAACTTGGAGTGCGAGTCTTGGAACATGGTTGGGGATCTATAGCAGGCTACAACCTGAATCACTGTCTTACCCAATGTTAGCTGCACCTGAAGTATCTCTGATGCGTTATGTTAGGCTACCATTCTGGAGGTGTGCACATACTTTATGAATATGGAGTGAAGACTTCGGAGCTCCCACCACCCAACAACTTTATTATAAAAATTAAGGGCTTTTGTCCTCTGTAAAATAGGACTTCATAAGAATGACACATAGTAACCAAGTCCACAATTTATACAGTGTGATCCAGTTAAAGCTAAAATACCACACATGACACTCCAGTTAATACCACACATGACACGCCAGTTAATCACCATGGTGACTGATCAGACTAGCCACTCCCAAAACCTGTATTCTGAAAGAGCAATGGTCCTTGTAAAGGGTTCCTAATATAAACTTATAATTATTCAAAACATTACATAAGTATTGCTTTACATAAAAATGGAAAATACATAAAATCCCGCTAAAGACAGTACTTGTTTTCAATGAAAACCCTAAAAAGTTGTCATTTTAGAAAAAAAGCAGCTTTCAGTTTTAAAAACCTGAACAAAGATGTAGTTTCATTAGTCTAGGGCATACAGTTGCGTTAGTCTTAAAGTGCCGTCTGAGCTCCTTGAATTCCAAAAAATCATCCACTGGTCCACCTCTCTGCCCCAAATTGACCTGATCAATAATTGTGAATTTAAAACAGAGACATTTTTTTTTTCCAGATGCTTATACAGTGCATTTCTACAGTCTTTTTTCTTTATATTGTAAAGGTGTTGGTAAGTCCTTTTCCTTAGGCTAAGCCTAGTCTTATCAGTATAAAATGCAGTGCAAAACTCACATAAGGCCAGGTAGACAACCCCCTTAGTCCCACAGTAAAATTTCTTCACAATGGTAATCTATCTATAGCCTTCCACAACCACGGACGCTTCTTCCCTAATGTTTAGGTACTGGGAACAGTGGCCAGATTTCACCATTGTTCCCTTTTCCATGCCTTTCACTGACCTTTCCAATGTTTTAATACACAAATCCTTCTTATAGACAGTGACAAGCTTTTCACCTACCACCTCCAGATATTCCTGTTCCAACCCAAATGCACTCCAATTTCTTTGACTAATTGATTTCAGTAAAAACAATTCATTATTATAAGTCAAAATGAGGCCTCTACTGTACACCTGTGGGTCGGTGTTCATTTGTGTACAATCTAATCCAACGATACCTCTAGCTCCTAATAGTGGTACAGAATGTTCAGTCCTTTTTTCCTTCACGAACTAAAATGTCCAACAGAAAGGACTTGGGGTAACCCCTCAAACTGAACATGCTTCTCAGTTTTTCACAGTCCAGTTGAAACTCGGTCATCAGTAATCATCCTGGCCAATCTTGCACACTGTCCTTTCACAAGGGCTTTCTTTTGGTGTACAGGGTGCATACTATGAAAACGTAAAAAGGAGTTGGAATATGTAGGTTTATGATAGATGGTTGATTCAAAGAACTTTTTCATTTTATTTTTTTTAATAGTAATATCAAGAAATTTTACAGAATTGGACTGAACATCCACAGTAAACCTCAAAAATTCAGTAGTGGTATGCAGATATTCAAAATCCCTACAAACCTGCCTTTTCATTCAACCAATAGAAAGATCATATCATCCAAGCAGTGCCCATAAAATACCCAGCTGTCCTTAAATTCAGAATTCAATACAAATTGGGTCTTCCAGTAAGAAAGGACTGCCTTGGCAAACTTGGGGGCACAAACTGCCCCCATAGCTACGCCAGTCTCCTGCCCGAATGACTGATTTTCAAACACCAAGAAATTATTCTCTAAAATCATACTCATAAAGACCCTCAAGTTGTCAGTCAGCCCCTTGTCCAAGCTAGTAAAAAAACAAAGGTATTCATAAAACCATTCAGTCCCCAAATCATGGGGAATAACTGAATATATATCTTGAATGTCACTTGTGACAAAGACCAAGTCATCTGTAAACATCTCATTTGAAATCTTAGTTAAAAAGTACCATGAATCCTTCAGCAGGAAGTACTACTCTCATAAATATATTTTGTATGAAAATCAATGTATTTGGCCAGACAGAAGGTTTTAGATGTTTTGCATCAACTATAGGGCACATCAGCAGGTCAGTTGTACTTTTATGGATTTTAGGGATACCAAAGATGGTGGAGATTCTGGGATTATGGACAACCAAGAAATTGCACTCATCTACAGTGATCTGGATGTTCTTCGTGTTTAACTGTTGCAGTCATCACATTTGGGTTATCTGCCTGAAGGTAGCCCTAAGCCGGCCTGAATACCAGAGTCTTCGAATTTCTGCGTCTGATGCTGTCGCTTCTTCCATGACGTCAGGTTGTCAGGGGTATAAAACATGCAGCTGACGCCATTACATCAGTCGTTCTTGCCATGCGGTGCCTGAAGCAGAAGCAGTTTGCCAGTGCCGGTTGCCAACTCCTGAAATTTTCGTTTTAGAGTTTCAGACCCGAAGTCTTCAAAAAAGATAAGTACCCTGTAGAGGAATCCTTTTTCTTGCTCGAACCAACGTCAGTAAAAGTTAACAATTGTCTTACGTGTGGAAAGCAAGTACCTTGTAGAGATTTTCATTCATACTGCATCCCTTGTTTAGGCCCAGACCACAATGTTCCTCGCTGTTGGTTTTGTGCCTTGTTCAACTCCCATACTGTTCGTCATCGGGCTATTTTTGCAGCCATTTACTTTCTTACTCGATCTGTGTACTCCAAAATGGCTTCGTTAAGCCATCCAATTACCGATCTTCCGAAAAAACGTAAGGATAAAGACAGAGACAGACCGCATAGGTACAAAACTAACGACAATGCTTCTGTTAAGCTAGTCGCTAGTTCGCCGGTGCTAAAGCGCTTTCACAGCCCCTGATACCCACTACTTCAGATTCATAGGCCTCTACTGAGACCCTTTTGGAGTCCGGTATGCTGTGAGATGCTTCTTCGACTAAAGAACTTGTGGATATTTCTACCTTGGATGGGTCCTGAGCCGCTGTGCAGGCACCAGCTTCTGAGGGTGTAGTCAGGCCTACAGTCATACATATAAAACTGACATCATCGTTTCCATCCAGGCCAAAAACTTGCACTACACCTAGAAAACCGACAACCAAACCACAGGCTCAGGCCCATATGCCTCAAAAACAAATGCTTAGAATGGCTGAAGACTTTATTACCTTAATTAGGGGACGCCAGCCTTCCCCCTCTAAGAGACCTAGAACTGATTTTATTTGATTCTTCTTATCAGGAATCTGATATTTCTGCTCCTTCTGATTACCAGGATTTGCCCTTATCTACTTATGAGGATTCTGATGCAGAGGATTCCATTCCCCCTGCTTCCCCTCCAGAAGATTTTTCTTTTGGTGAAACCTTGCATACTCTTAGGGAGCATTTCCGCTGGGAAAGCCAGGATTACTCTGAGTCCAAAAAGAGACTTAGGGAATTCTTACTCCTACCTCAACACAGGCCTTTAGCTATCCCTCCTGTTCTGGACATTGTAGATGATGCTTTCTTGGAATCTAGCCTTACCCCAGAGACTTTAACTCCAGCTCCCAGAAAACCTGACTGGTACTACAGAGTACCTGACTCTCACAATTTCCTCTAAAAGAATCCTTCTGTGGATCCAGAGACCATTTCCCAAGGACTAAAAGGCATTAAGGCTACTACTGCCAAAAATCCTACCCCTTCTGATAGAGATTCTAGAGCCTTAGACAGATGGGGTAAGAAGGTATAAACTTCTGCTACTTTGGCCATTACAGCTTTAAATTGCCAGTTTCATATGTTAAAATAGCAGCATATTATGGGACTACTTAAACAGAAAATGATGTTGATTCCTGGCTGTGCTGGACACAAAGAATTGCAAGATTTAATGCATTCTGCAGAACAAGTTGGTAAACATACTTTGCAATGTGGTTTTGACGCTTTAGAAGCATCTTGCAGGGCTGCTGTCACTGGGTCTGTACTTGGAAGACATGCTTGGCTTAAGGAACAAAAATTGCCAGATCATGTTAAAGCTAAATTACTGGATGCTCCCTTAAACCAAGACCGCCTGTTTGGCAACAAAGCAGAAGTCCTCAGAAGGATGGAGGAAAAAGCTAAATCTGTGCAAACTGTTAAAGATTTCTTACAGGTACAGCCTCCAGATTCAGTAGGCATTGGCCTTCAAAGAAATGGTCCTTTCCAGTCCATTCCAGGCCTTCTCAGTCCAAACCCAGGAACAGCAGACCACCTTGGCTACAGTCTCGGGCTATACACAGATCTAATCAGTGGGCCTCCGCTTCGAAAGCAGGGAGTAGTAAGCCACCCCTTATGGAAAAATGGCACAATGACTTAACCTTAACCCTTCCAAGACCTGCTCAACTGCCTGCTCCCTTAGAAGGAAAGCTCACCCTGCATGCAAAAAACTGGGAACTCATTACCCAGGACAAATGGGTTTTGATCATAGTTTCCCAAGGATACAGATTCCACTTCCACACACTACCAACTACAAATGCTTGGTCATACCTACTCCCAAATCAGTGGGCAGAGGCCCAACAGCAGGTTCATTCTCTTCTCAGTGTCAGGGCTCTTCAACCTGTTCCAGCAGAACAAAGGGGACAAGGTTTTTATTCAAGACTTTTTCTGGTACCCAGAAAAGACAACTCCTGGTGTCCTATCCTAGACCTCTCTATTCTCAACACCTTTCTGGTGGTTCCAAAATTCAAAATGCTAACTCTTCAACAGCTTCTTCCTATGCTAGCCAAGGATGCCTGGCTGGCAACCCTAGACTTAAAGGAAGCTTACCTGCACATCCCAATAAGAGGATCCTGCAGACAGTACCTGCATTTCAGAGCGGGCTCCATGCACTTTCAGTTCTTTGCACTTCCCTTTGGCTTATCTACTGCGCCAATGCGCCCAGGATGTTGACAAAGTGTCTAGCTCCAGCCATTGCATATTGCAGGCAGAGAAATATTCAAATTTACCCATACTTGGACTATTGTCTGATTCAGGTCAGAAAGCCAGGACTTGCTATTACAACACCTGACATTCGTAAAGAAACTTCTAACCTCACTAGGGTACACCATCAACAAAAAGAAATCTCACCTAGTACCCTGCCAACAGATTGTCTTCCTGGGAGCAAGCTTGAACACAACTTCCCAGATGGCATTCCTCACTCTGGAGAAACAAATTTGACAACCTACTTTTAAACTATTGGCCACAAAACCCCAGCTATCTGCAAGGAAAATACTGCAAGCTTTTGGGGTTCATGGCCTCTTGCATTCTACTAATTCCATATGCAAGACTGCATGTGAGGAAACTCAAGTGGTATCTAAAAAGCCTATGGTGTCAACATTCTCAGGACCTGGAAACAATGATTTCTATCATTCCTTGTATGAAGACTGAGTTCCTTTGGTGGACAGAAGCCTGCTACCACAACAAGGGACTTCCTTTCACTCTACCCCCTGCCTCCCAAACCCTGCCTCCCAAACCCTAACAGCAGACGCATCAGACTATGCATGGGGGGCTTACATGGCAGGGCAGTCCATTCAGGGCAAATGGAACCTGAGACAGATGCATCTGCATATCAATCAAAAAGAAATGTTAGCTGTACAGAATGCTCTGACAGCATTCAAAGACTGTATTCTTCCAGGACAACTATTGGTAAAGACAGACAACACCACAGATGTAAACAAGCAGGGGGGAACCCACTCGTACCCTCTCTGCAGACTAGCCATGGCTCTGTGGAACACAGCCTCGGGCTACCAAGTACACCTACAAGCAGAATTCCAGCCAGGCAAACTAAATTCACTGGCAGACGACAAGCAGAAATCTCATGGACCCACACGAATGGAAACTAGAACCCAAAATATTCAACCTCTTGAGGAACAAATGGGGGACTCCAGAGGTAGACCTGTTTGCCTCTCCTCAGAACTACCAATTGAACAAATTCTGCACAAGAACTCCCCACAGCCAAGCTTGGAAAGTGGATGCCCTGTCCTTTACCTGGGAAAGCCTCTCGGTTTATGCCTTTCCCCCACTGCCTCACCTCTCGAAGGTTCTACTAAAGATCAAACAGGATAAGCCAAGGATAATACTGATTGCACCAGACTGGCCACACCAGTACTGGTACCCCCTCTTGTGCAGTATGACACTGCTACAACCATGGCACCTGCCTCAGACCCCTTCCCTGCTGTCGCAGCAGGCGGGCCAGATTCTGCACCCTCAGCTTCAAACCTTGCAGCCTGGCTAATTCCTTGAGCTCTCCTCTTGCATCCCTCAGTAAGCAGGTACTGGATGTCATTCTGGAGGCAAGGAGGCCTAGTACTAAAACCTCCTATGCTAAAAAGTGGAAAAGATACTGTTCCTGGAGCCAGGCTGAGAGGGGTGGGCTCAATGGTGCCCAGCTTACCTCATATTCTACAGTACTTAACAGAAATGCTCTGCAAGGGCCTATCCTTCTCGTTAATTAAAATTCATGCCTCTGCCAATTCAGCACATTATAATAATGAGCCACCCATCTTCTCTCACCCCTTGCTAAAGCAATTCCTTAGAGAAGCCAAAAATTTAAGACCCCCACAGGAGAGCTCCCACCCCAGCCTGGGACCTTAACTTTGTATTGGAAAGGCTCACTCTTCCCCCCCTTTGAGCTAGCTGCTACAACATGGTTGAAATTCCTTTCTTGGAAAACAGCCTTCCTTGTAGCCATCACTTCAGCAAGAAGAGTGTCTGTCTGAATTACAGGCCCTCATGGCAGTGGAACCCTTAATTATCTTCCATGCAGACAGGGTTTCCCTCAGGACTAATTCTTCCTTTATGCCCAAAGTTGTGTCCACTGTGGCCCTAAATCAGTCCATTCATTTGCCTACTTTTTTCCCTAATCCACAAAACAGAGAGGAACGAATACTGCACTCTCTGGACGTGCACAGACAACTTAGATTCAATTTGGACAGGGCTAAGCCTATCAGAAAAGCTGAACAGCTGCTAGTTAGCTTTGCTGCAGGGGCAGAGGGGAAGGCCATTTCAAAGCAAACCATTTCAAAATGGTTAGCCCATTGCATTCATTTCTGCTACAAGCACCATGGAAAACCTACCCCATAGGGGTTAAGATCACATTCCACCAGGGCTGCATCTATATCTGTGGCATTTCTCAGAGGAGTCCCTACCAGGGACATCCTAGACGTTGCTACCTGGAGCTCTGTAAATACCTTCACCAAGCATTACCACATGCCTATCTTTTCTAAATCCAGAGCTGGATTTGCCACTGCAGTCTTGCAGGGCTTAATACCTTACCCTAATGCTCTTTAACTTCCTCCTCCCTTCCTTAGCTTTGGGAATCAACCCAAATGTGATGACTGCAACAGTGAAACACGAAGAACATAGTACAGTTGTGTACACTTACCATAAATGTAGATGTTTGAGTGTATTCACTGTTGCAGTCCTGGTTACCCTCCCTCCAGCCCCCTGACTTCTCTTGGGTCTGCCTTTCCTTCTTGTTTGGTATATATATTATATCTTGTGTATTTGCTTTTTACTGGGGTGTTCCATACCATATAATTGCTTCCTTTTGTGGGAGCACCTGACATCTGGGGCAAGAAAAACTGATGTAATGGCGGCTGTATGTTTTATACCCCTGATGACCTGACGTCATGGAAGAAGCGACAGCATCCGACGCAGAAATCCGAAGACTCTGGTATTCAGGCCGGCTGAGGGCTACCTGCAGGCAGATAACCAAAATGTGATGACTGCAACAGTGAATACACTCTCTAACATCTACGTTTATGGTAACTGTACACAACTGTACTTTCTCAAGTAACATCTCTTCCAAAGTCAGATCAATGTTTCTGTATGCTATATTCAACTCATTGACTAAGACTTCCTCGTAAGTATCTGAATATAGTATATTTAACATTCTATCTATATAGTAATTCCTTTGTCAGGTTTCGTAATCCTTAGCTGTTTATTCTGGAGGATTTCTTTTGAACAAGTCCCTTTCCTCTAGGGTCAAGTTGTGGTCAACAAACATCCTAGAGACACCTTTAAAATAATTTCCAAGACCAGCTTCGCATAGTTTTTCAAATAGTAAAACCATGGGGTGGGGAGGGGGGTTCAATACACTCTGCCTCTTAATAGTTGAACTCAAAGAAATTTTGCCATTGTTACCATTTCTAAAATAAAATGCATAGTTCAATTTCCTTATAAATAATCTAAATTGCAATAAAACGTCTTCAATTCTCTGATTTCTGTCTGGAGCATATGTGAAGCCCAGTTAAATTTGCCTGTGAAACATTATCTTCCATTCCACTATAGCTGTGCAGTTTAAAGTCATCATGGTGGTTCTGAGCAATTGAACATGAATCAACACTTAATTCACCCATGATGTCATTCTCCCTCTCTGGGGAGGGGGATGATATGGGTGGAAAATCACTTCCAACTTCTGGTGCCGATACCTCTCCCTCTGGTCCATCAACCTGCCTCAAAGGGGGAACTTCTAAAGGGTCCACCCCCCCCCCCACTTAATAAGCACCACAGTTGTCATTATTGTTAAAGCCCCCATTAACATCAACTGACCCTCCTCTGTCCTGTGAACCATAAACCTGTTTTCACAAAATAGAGGGAAGGGGTTAGGCAATACACTTTTCATAGTCCACCCTGTTTCTAGCCAGTTATTTTAGCTTTTTTATTATGTCTCTTGCCAGTATTGTGTTCAGTTTTAGTTAGACCATTATAATAACCAATCTTAGATGTTAGTGTTCACAATTACTTATTTAAGGCTAACTTGTTGATATCAGTGATCAAAGTATTCATTTGCCTCTCATAGTCTTTAATCAATACCTCAAGCAGCTCACAGCCATGCTGGTTGAAAAGCCCAAGTAGCTCACTATGTAAACCGGAGTCCCTCACAAGACCAGTCTGGTATTCCATGAACGGAGACCCTTAGGAATCATTTCTTCTCATAAACACACTCCAAGATAGCTGCACTCCAATTGCAGGTTTCTGTATTTAAAGAGCAAGTCAGAAAACTCCTTAATCTGTTGGTCCAAAGTTCCAAATACAGTCTTGCGAACAGGGACATTGGCTTACCATTGGAATTCAGTATTAAGCATCTCACGGCAGTAAAACAAAACGCTATTAGCATTACCTCCACTCATTACACAACCACTGCCACCAGGAAGTGATGTATTCTCATCCTGGACAAACACTCCATTAACCTGC